>NC_092335.1:502585384-502886346 GCF_046630445.1 Rutidosis leptorrhynchoides
CTCAATCCTTTTGATCTCAACAAAACCACACTCTGCAGCTTCTTTGCTTGCATATAACGATCGCAGCCTATCAGCATGCCTTGAATCAGTATGAATAGCCAACTCAACTTCCATTTTAGACATATTCTCCTATAAAACCAACAAAATTTTAAAAAAATATATAACTTTTAGAATAACACATTAATTATTTATTAAATATAAGTTAAAGAAATTCATGTCAACCCCAATCCAACTTCACACGTAACCAGTGGCGGAACTTGAACCCGACTACAGAGGGGGCGAGTCTAAAAATTTAATAAATTTTTCATTGTCAGCAGGGGCAAACACTAAAAAAAACCTTATTTTTTGGTATAAAAAAAAAATTTTAGTGTACATTTTTTTCCCGTTAAATCCAGGGGGGACGGACGCCCCCTTTGGAATACCTTATGTTCCGCCCCTGCACGTATCATAGATTGCGTTGTATTGACCAAACTAATTCGGTTTGGTTCCGTCTCGAGTCCCAAATTGTAGCAGAAAGTCAGACCGAGGACCAGACCATATAGTTTCGGTCCGGTACTTTTTGGTGTTATGTTCGGGTTCGGTGCCGTCATGTCCGAACCAAAGAGTGAGAATCTGTCAAATTGTGGACAGAGGAACCGACCGAAATAGCCCGGTTTGGTTCGGTTGTACCACCTCTAAACTTGATGAACAAAAGATAGTCACTAAAGATAACTATTTGTTACCTGGTAAAAAGTATAGATAAGATCCAACAATTGCAAACAAGTGAACCCTGTATCACTAAAAAACGTCCTTGAACAAGGGCCCATCTCCGAAAACCGGTCCATAGGGAACAGTATGGTAAGAAAATGGTTCTTGAAAACCAATTCATTCTTCTCACTGGTCAGAAAAACAAAAATAAACGATAAATATAAAAAAAAAAATATATGTAAAATGAATATACAAAGAAGCAGGTTAATCACATTTCTGAAAGTGGTCGTGAGTTGTTCACAAAAGACGCATCCAGTTCTTTCCCATCTTCATTTTTGTCGACGCATGAGTCGGTGTAAACAGAAGCGCTTGATGAAGGCTCAGAAATTGACCAGCAGATTAAATCGAGAAGGGTCGTTGGTGTCAATGGTTTTATTGGTTCTTGACATGTCTGTGTTCATAACCGGAATTTAATCAAATTGGTTGCACGAATCAGGGGGGGAAAAAACTAGGCGTTTTATCTCAAAATAGAGTGGATATTATTACCTGCATGCGGCGACTACGCCGATTTCTAACGCCTTTTTTGGCGAGGTTTACAACATTTTGATTTTCTTCATTGTTTGAATTGATTCTAGGAGTTTGTACATCTTGAGGACCATTGGCGGCATAATTATCCTAAAAATATATAATCTCGATATGTAAGCAAAAGATATGGTGTTTTGCTTCTAGGTAAGAATTTGAAGCAGACAAAGGAACTTGTTTATACCTTTTGATCAGTACCACCTTGAGCATTATCAAGCATCATTCCGATCTGACGTGCCAGGTCAGCAGATAAATGAACGAGTCTCTGTGGTCTTGTCTCCTTCACGGTCTTCAGAACCCACAGAGGCTGATTCACGTACTTCACTCATTAGTGAAACAGCTTATGATCTACTAATATCTTTCTAAAATCATTCTTATGTTAACGCTAATGCTAATCAACAAATCTCACTACATAGGGAGTTCTCAGTCAAGACTTTTTAGGGAGTACTCGGAAGTTGACCTAGTTTGACTTTGAACGATTTTGACCGAGTTTTTACTGATTTGACCGGTTTTCCAAGTAATCCCAAGTTTAGGCAAAACTTTGACCAAGTTTTGATCGCTTTCAGAGTGAAGCCAAGTTTACCGGAGTTTGACCAAGTTTTGACCGAGTTTGACCAACTTTAACCGAGTTTAATTACTTGGCTCGGAAAAACGAGTACACGTCGAGTACTAGGCGAGTAATTCCGAGTGCTGCAACCTTAGATCACACACAATAAAAAAACACAAAACGGACAAGAAAGCGTGTGCGGGTCAACCAAACCAAATCCACCCTACTCGTTTCAATCTCTGGTAAAGATTAAGCTTTATGATGTTAAACCTGTGTTTTACCCATTATTTGATATGCATATCTTCCTATCTCTAATGCAAAGCATAAAATTAAAAAATACTTTGAATCAGTGAGCTGTAACTTACTGTAACAAGATAGTTGGAATGACCAAGATACTTTCGAACGGATGATTCCTCGCATACCACATGACTAACATTGTGACCGAGCAACCATTGATCTACTATAGAACTACCTTGTCCGAAAGCCGCTTCAACTACCTACTGGAACCAAATTTCATCGATATAAGTTAAACCCAATTTAGATTAAATTTCATTATTTCAGCATTGCAAATGAACTAGAGAGACTATTTATTCATATACATATAACCCAAAATAGAAAGCAATATAACACACCAAAGATTCAAATAACAAACGGTTAGAATTTGCATTTTGAAACTGATTCTCCATTTTGTGTATAAAGCAACGGATTTTGCGCAAAATAATAGCTCCTATTTCTAACATAATTTGAAAGATTATTTCAACTCACACACTGTCTCAACTTTTTTTCCACAAAATTGTCCTTTTGGTCATTTTATCTATTTAATTCAGATAATCAGCACTTGTTCAACACTCAAATGGCTCAATGTCTGACTATTACAAGTTTACAACTCCGAATCCATAAAAAAAACCACTGTTATAAAAGTTGGCTGACGCATCGGTTTATCGACTAACCCGTCCCGTTTCGCCCAAAAACGCCCAACATGTCAGTCAATGCTAAAAAGTCGGGCTGAATCGGTCAAAGTTGGTCATAATTTTGATTTTTTAGAATTACATTTTGTGCCTGTTTATTTATATTTTATGCTTGATATATACTTATATGTAATACATATATGTTTAATTTGTTTATTGCTAAAATTCAACATTGGTCAACGCCCGAATCGTACCCGACTCGTCAACGTTGGTCAACGCCCGACTCGTACCCGACTCGTCCATGACTCGCGACTTTTACAAGCTTGCAGAAAACTACTTTCTATAGCTCATTTTGTTAAGCTTGATTATCTTATCTCATTATTCGATATCACATGATCAATTTCATATCCAAACATCCCCTTAACTTCCTTATGAAACAAACAAAGATTTCTATCTTAGTATTATAATGAAAAATATACATGAAAAAAATGTCCGAAAATACACCTTGAAATATAATAGGAAAATCAACTGTACCTTATTTTGCAGCTCAGCAGACACTTCCGGGTCAACATAAAAAGACTGCCCCGAAAAAACAGAGCCTCTTCTTTTAAGCTCTTCCTCTGATGAAAATAATCTTGATTTATCAGTCGTGTTTGGTTGTTGTTTAGCATTTTCAAGCACGGCAACAGGAAGACACGAATTCCCACCAGTAAGCATGTTCAAATCATCCTTGGGCATACGATTTTCTCCAACACTTTTTACAACGTAAAGGGCTTCACTCAATCTCACTGACCAACCATATTAAAAAAATATATATACTATTAACTCAAAACACTACTTAAAACAGTTACTCAGTTAGTATATGTTACAGGGGTTGTTGCATAAAACGGTAAACAAGTTTTTATAAAAAAAAAAGATTGATGTGAAGAAGATAATCTTGAAAACTTTCTGGAGATAACCGGTTTCTGGGCAACACACACAAAAAACATGATCTTACTTACTTACATGTAACCCGCTACTTTATCAGTTGACATGATTATTTTGAAACTTTAAAGATTTTGAAAGTTTGAAACTTATGAACTTTTTTGGTGAAAAAAGACATGGCTACTCGAATCAGATAATACTAAGTCGCCGCTTTATCCAATAACCCAAATGTTATACTACTATAATACGACGAATGTTTACCATTTTTTCTAACGCTATCCACAAACCACCCAAGGGTGACAATAAAGAGACCATTTGTGGCTCCATGCTTCAATGCATGCTCAAATTTTCGTCCACCACAGCTGTAGATATGCGTTAAGTGATCCACATAAAAAAATTGTGTTCCTTCAGTTCAACAAAAATATATGCATTTGACTTTCAAGGCCATACTAACTAAGACCCTATTTAAAAACTAAAATGGATCCATTAACTACATTGCACATAAGATTGGTACACAAAGTAGCAGGTAATGTAGAGAAAACATTAGTAATATTAGTATTAGTATCATTATATCATCAATATCAATATGATAAAAGAAAAAAGGATATCTGGACCACCAAATGGGTACAACGAGGATGCAAATGTGGGCTGTATTGACCACCCAATCTCTCTGTTGCCTCCATCACTTGTTTTCTTGCTTCTGTAAATTAACATCATGAGGTAAATTATACATAAATACATAAAGTTATTCAAAAGATCATAGTATCTTCGAATTCCTAAACAACGATAACATCCTCTTTCAAAACCTAAACCATTGATGCCTTATGACTATTTAGTCAAACGGGTCGGTATAAATTTTCAACATTAACACACTTACTATTTTTTCCTGTAATAACGAGAATTATGTAAACGTTTATGTTTGTACCACTGATACATATCAACCATTGTAATCAAGTGAATACATTCTATGCACAATACAAAATTTTATTTTAATACACAAGTGGCAACATTTCAAAATACAGACATTAGCATGTTATAAATTGAATTAATATTAAATATTTAAATCTGGAAAATGAGTTACCTTTTGATAAACCGGTGACACAAATAACAAGGCCGGAAAAGGGGGATTTTGATGATGAATGAACAATAGTAACCGAAGAAGATGAAGTAGCAGCAGCAGCAGGTGACATTATTACTGGGTCTGAAGATTGAAGATCTCTAAATGAAGAACCACCCAATTTACAAGTTATATCTACAAGTAATCTTGAATAATAAGATTTCTTATTATTACTAACCTTTACATCACCATTTCCAACCATCTGATTTCAATAACCCAAAACAAACTGTTAACAAATTTTCAAGAAATTTGCATACTCGAAATGGGTTTTTGAATTTACACAAAATATCAAATGGGGTTTAGGATCTATGCGTAGTACAATCAACGGAAATATCGAAACTTGTTTTTAATAATTAAACGAGTGAGTACGGAAATCAAGACGATTATTCAAGAAATTAGCATATGAGAGATGGGTTCTTGAAATTAAACAGAATATCAAATGGGGTTTAGGATCTATGAATACAAACAACAAACAAAGAGTGAAACTTGGTTTGAATATATAAAATTATAAAGTATGGAAAGATAGCGTATAAATCAATGGATTAAAAAGATTTTTGGTCAAATATAGTGAAATTTTGTAGAACAAAGTGGCAGCAAGATGATTTTGAGAGGCTTTTGTCTTCTTTTTTGTTTGAATAAAAGAACTTGTAAGACTGGCGGTGTTCAAATTTTTGGGAAAAGGACGAGGGGACCGTCAGTTTGGTTTTTTTTTTTTTTTTTTTTTTTTTTTTTTAAAAACACGCGAATTTGGTCTCTCTTCTTATCTCATGGTCCCTCATGGAATAACTCACTATCACATCAGCACCACATCAGCACTTACCTCTCATCACTAATCAATCACTAAACTGCTAACATCTATAACGTACTCATCACTTGATCTCACCTTTATTTTTTTATATTAAACTTATATATTATTAACTTATATATAACAATTGAAATCCTAAAAATAAATGTTTTATTAATAAAAAAATATTACAAATTATTAAAAAAAAAAACATTACAAATTCCTAAAAATAGAAAATAAAAAAAAAAAATAAAAAACATTACAAATTTCTAAAAATAAAAAAAAAATGACAAACAATAAACACTAATTTTGATTCGGAAACTTGCTCGAATACTTCTTCGCTATGTCACTCCTAGCTCGCATCAACAAGTCGTATTGGTCGGGAGAAATGTCGGAAGACACCGGTTGCGATAGAAACTTCAAACTTTCCAACATCATACGAGTGTCGACCTCCTTGTAGTGACCCGAACTTTTCCATGTTTATATATATATTAAATGAAATTGTTATTTACATGATTAAGTGTTTCCAACATGTTAAGCAATCAAACTTGTTAAGACTTGATTAATTGAAATATGTTTCATATAGACAATTGACCACCCAAGTTGACCGGTGATTCACGAACGTTAAAACTTGTAAAAACTATATGATGACATATATATGGATATATATATATAGTTAACATGATACTATGATAAGTAAACATATCATTAAGTATATTAACAATGAACTACATATGTAAAAACAAGACTACTAACTTAATGATTTTTAAACGAGACATATATGTAACGATTATCGTTGTAAAGACATTTAATGTATATATATATATCATATTAAGAGATATTCATACATGATAATATCATGATAATATAATAATTTAAAATCTCATTTGATATTATAAACATTGGGTTAACAACATTTAACAAGATCGTTAACCTAAAGGTTTCAAAACAACACTTACATGTAACGACTAACGATGACTTAACGACTCAGTTAAAATGTATATACATGTAGTGTTTTAATATGTATTTATACACTTTTGAAAGACTTCAATACACTTATCAAAATACTCCTACTTAACAAAAATTCTTACAATTACATCCTCGTTCAGTTTCATCAACAATTCTACTCGTATGCACCCGTATTCGTACTCGTACAATACACAGCTTTTAGATGTATGTACTATTGGTATATACACTCCAATGATCAGCTCTTAGCAGCCCATGTGAGTCACCTAACTCATGTGGGAACCATCATTTGGCAACTAGCATGAAATATCTCATAAAATTACAAAAATATGAGTAATCATTCATGACTTATTTACATGAAAACAAAATTACATATCCTTTATATCTAATCCATACACCAACGACCAAAAATACCTACAAACACTTTCATTCTTCAATTTTCTTCATCTAATCGATCTCTCTCAAGTTCTATCTTCAAGTTCTAAGTGTTCTTCATATATTCTACAAGTTCTAGTTACATAAAATCAAGAATACTTTCAAGTTTGCTAGCTCACTTTCAATCTTGTAAGGTGATCATCCAACCTCAAGAAATCTTTGTTTCTTACAGTAGGTTATCATTCTAATACAAGGTAATAATCATATTCAAACTTTGGTTCAATTTCTATAACTATAACAATCTTATTTCAAGTGATGATCTTAATTGAACTTGTTTTCGTGTCATGATTCTGCTTCAAGAACTTCAAGCCATCCAAGGATCCGTTGAAGCTAGATCCATTTTTCTCTTTTCCAGTAGGTTTATCCAAGGAACTTAAGGTAGTAATGATGTTCATAACATCATTCGATTCATACATATAAAGCTATCTTATTCGAAGGTTTAAACTTGTAATCACTAGAACATAGTTTAGTTAATTCTAAACTTGTTCGCAAACAAAAGTTAATCCTTCTAACTTGACTTTTAAAATCAACTAAACACATGTTCTATATCTATATGATATGCTAACTTAATGATTTAAAACCTGGAAACACGAAAAACACCGTAAAACCGGATTTACGCCGTCGTGGTAACACCGCGGGCTGTTTTGGGTTAGTTAATTAAAAATTATGATAAACTTTGATTTAAAAGTTGTTATTCTGAGAAAATGATTTTTATTATGAACATGAAACTATATCCAAAAATTATGGTTAAACTCAAAGTGGAAGTATGTTTTCTAAAATGGTCATCTAGACGTCGTTCTTTCGACTAAAATGACTACCTTTACAAAAACGACTTGTAACTTATTTTTCCGACTATAAACCTATACTTTTTCTGTTTAGATTCATAAAATAGAGTTCAATATGAAACCATAGCAATTTGATTCACTCAAAACGAATTTAAAATGAAGAAGTTATGGGTAAAACAAGATTGGATAATTTTTCTCATTTTAGCTACGTGAAAATTGGTAACAAATCTATTCCAACCATAACTTAATCAACTTGTATTGTATATTATGTAATCTTGAGATACCATAGACACGTATACAATGTTTCGACCTATCATGTCGACACATCTATATATATTTCGGAACAACCATAGACACTCTATATGTGAATGTTGGAGTTAGCTATACATGGTTGAGGTTGATTTCAAAATATATATAGTTTGAGTTGTGATCAATACTGAGATACGCATACACTGGGTCGTGGATTGATTCAAGATAATATTTATCGATTTATTTCTGTACATCTAACTGTGGACAACTAGTTGTAGGTTACTAACGAGGACAGCTGACTTAATAAACTTAAAACATCAAAATATATTAAAAGTGTTGTAAATATATTTTGAACATACTTTGATATATATGTATATATTGTTATAGGTTCGTGAATCAACCAGTGGCCAAGTCTTACTTCCCGACGAAGTAAAAATCTGTGAAAGTGAGTTATAGTCCCACTTTTAAAATCTAATATTTTTGGGATGAGAATACATGCAGGTTTTATAAATGATTTACAAAATAGACACAAGTACGTGAAACTACATTCTATGGTTGAATTATCGAAATCGAATATGCCCCTTTTTATTAAGTCTGGTAATCTAAGAATTAGGGAACAGACACCCTAATTGACGCGAATCCTAAAGATAGGTCTATTGGGCCTAACAAACCCCATCCAAAGTACCGGATGCTTTAGTACTTCGAAATTTATATCATATCCGAAGGGTGTCCCGGAATGATGGGGATATTCTTATATATGCATCTTGTTAATGTCGGTTACCAGGTGTTCACCATATGAATGATTTTTATCTCTATGTATGGGATGTGTATTGAAATATGAAATCTTATGGTCTATTATTATGATTTGATATATATAGGTTAAACCTATAACTCACCAACATTTTTGTTGACGTTTTAAGCATGTTTATTCTCAGGTGATTATTAAGAGCTTCCGCTGTCGCATACTTAAATAAGGACGAGATTTGGAGTCCATGCTTGTATGATATTGTGTAAAAACTGCATTCAAGAAACTTATTTTGTTGTAACATATTTGTATTGTAAACCATTATGTAATGGTCGTGTGTAAACAGGATATTTTAGATTATCATTATTTGATAATCTACGTAAAGTTTTTTTAAAACCTTTATCTATGAAATAAAGGTTATGGTTTGTTTTAAAAATGAATGCAGTCTTTGAAAAACGTCTCATATAGAGGTCAAAACCTCGCAACGAAATCAATTAATATGGAACGTTTTTAATCAATAAGAACGGGACATTTCAGTTGGTATCCGAGCGTTGGTCTTAGAGAACCAGAATTTTGCATTAGTGTGTCTTATCGAGTTTGTTAGGATGCATTAGTGAGTCTGGACTTCGACCGTGTTTACTTGAAAAATGATTGCTTAACAAATTTTGTTGGAAACTATATATTTTTAACATGTGAATATTATGTGATATATTAATCTCTTAACGCGTTTGATATTATGTGATAGATGTCTACCTCTAGAACAAGTCCCATTGACTCACCTAATAATAATGAAGAGTCAAATGTAAATTGGAATGATTCGTGGACTGATTCACAAGTTCCCGAAGAGGAACCAGAAGAAGAGTCGGAACCGGAAGAAGAATCGGAACTGGAAGAAGAATCGGAACCGGATGAAGAAATAGAACCGGTGGGGGAAATAATAAAACGGTTAAGTAAAAGAAAATCCTCAACCAACCGACCAAGGTTAATTATGGTCAATGGTGTTTCCGCCAAGGAAGCAAAATATTGGGAGGATTACCAATTCTCCGATGAATCGGATTCCGACGAGAATTCCGATGATGTTATAGAAATTACCCCAACTGAATTTAAAAAGGCAAAAGAAAATAATAATGGAAAGGGCATAAAAATAGAGAAATCTAATTCCAACCCCGATGAACTTTATATGTATCGTCAACCCCCGAAGTCCTTAAGTTGTAACAATGACCCGGGAACCTCTAAACCACCAGGTTTTTCTAAACCAATGTGGAAAACGACGGCTCGTATTAGGGGAACATCATATATCCCTAGAAACTTGGCAAAACGAACCAAAACCGAAGAAGAAGAAACAAGCGAGTCGGAATAAGATAGTTGTATTCGTGTGGTGTAATATATGTAATATAGTGTGCTTATGCTTTATGTTATATGTAAAAATTGCTTGTATTAATAAGTATTTTTTTTTATGAATCTAACTCTTGTCTATTTTACAGTATAAAAACACAAAATGGATAGACAACCCAATATTTTAAGAGACCTACCCGGAGACATGATTGATGAAATCTTGTCTAGAGTCGGTCAGAATTCTTCGGCACAACTATTTAAGGCGAGATCAGTTTGTAAGACATTCGAAGAATGTTCCAAGAATGCCTTG
Source organism: Rutidosis leptorrhynchoides (assembly GCF_046630445.1). Taxonomy (NCBI): domain Eukaryota; kingdom Viridiplantae; phylum Streptophyta; class Magnoliopsida; order Asterales; family Asteraceae; genus Rutidosis; species Rutidosis leptorrhynchoides. Next base: position 502,595,759 of record NC_092335.1, read on the forward strand.
GTTTATAAAAGGCTTTCGTTCGAAAGATGGGGGATATCACATTGGGAAATCCATAAGTTACGATGTGTTTACTTTGACGCATATATTGCGGGGAACCCAAATGCTATTTTACGCAATGGGCTAAGAAATTATTTTGACTCATTATATCCGAATATTGGACTTCGTGATTTAGAAAAAGCGGCTAACATGCAACATAAAGAAGCATGTTATGCTTACGGATTAGTAATGTTCGCTTCTCACCAAAGTGAGAACAAGAACATCGGGCTACAACTATTAAACAAAACGTTTCCACAAGTGACGGAGTCGGTAATTGGGGTAAGAAATGAAGTTTTTAGATTGTTACGGGACTGTTGGACATTACGTAACCCTCGTCCCTTTGACGACGTTACAACACGCTGTCTTATCAACGGCCATAACGGTTATGTTCCACAAGACCAAGGATGGGAAGTAATCCTAGTAAAACCAGAATGCATGACTTGTTTCTGGACGTATGAATTACGTGTCTTTATTGCCTTTGCTGAACGACTTGTGTACTAGCTAGAATTATCTTCACAACCATCTTGTATCAAATTTATTGTGTGCTATATTTCATGCTATATGTAAAATAAGCGGTATTGTAAGTTTGTAAAATATTGTGTAAAAGTTTGAACGCGAAATATTATTATAATCAGTTTTTCATATAGAATTGTCGTAGTTGAAGTGTATATTAGCTACTAAGTATGAACTTAACGGGTAGGTACTACCCGAATTTAAACTTATAAAACGCTAATATGAAGAAAAAGCTTTTATAAATGAGTTCATATTATGCTACGAAATACTATTAACTACTCTTAATATTCTGTATGATTAACTTGTTCCATTTGACTATTTTGAAGGAAATGGCACCGACTACTCGACACACCGTGAATATGAATGAAGAGGAATTCCGTACTTTTCTAGCTTCAAACATAGCCGCAGTACAGGCTGCGCTACATACCAACAATAACCTTGGATCTAGCAGTACAGGAAATCGTGTAGGATGCACCTACAAAAAATTCACTGCCTGCAAACCTTTGGAATTTGATGGAACCGAAGGACCGATCGGATTGAAACGGTGGACCGAGAAGGTCGAATCGGTGTTTGCCATAAGTAAGTGTACTGAAGAGGACAAAGTGAAGTACGCTATGCATACCTTCACAGGTTCTGCGTTAACATGGTGGAATACCTATCTAGAGCAAGTGGGATAAGACGATGCGTACGCACTACCGTGGTCAGCATTCAAGCACTTGATGAACGAGAAGTACCGTCCCAGAACCGAGGTCAATAAGCTCAAGACAGAACTTAGAGGGTTACGAACCCAAGGATTTGATATTACCACGTACGAAAGATGATTCACAGAATTGTGCCTATTGTGTCCGGGAGCATTCGAAGATGAGGAAGAGAAGATCGACGCGTTTGTGAAAGGATTACCGGAAAGAATCCAAGAAGATATAAGTTCACACGAGCCCGCCTCCATACAACAGGCATGTAGAATGGCTCACAAACTAGTGAACCAGATTGAAGAAAGAATTAAAGAACAGACTGCTGAAGAGGCCAATGTGAAGCAAGTCAAAAGAAAGTAGGAGGAAAACGGTGATAAGAATCACCAATACAACAACAACAGCAATTACAACAATAATCGCAACAATTATCCCAACAATCGCAACATCAATCGCAACTACAACAAACGGCCCAACAACAACAACAACAACAACAACAACAACAACAATAACAGCAACTACAACAATCATCCCAACAACAATAATAACCGCAACAACAACAACAATCAGAAGCAGCTATGCCAAAGGTGTGAAAAGTATCACTCGGGGTTCTGCACCAAATTTTGCAACAAGTGTAAAAGAAATGGTCATAGTGCGGCGAAGTGTGAGGTCTACGGACCAGGGGTTAATAGAACGAAAGGAACAAATGGTGTCGGAACGAGTAATGGCGGAGCAAGTAGTGTCGGAGCAAGTTATGCCAATGTAGTTTGTGATAATGTGGAAAACCGGGCCACATTATTAGAAATTGCCCGAACCATGAGAACACGAATGGACAAGGCCACTGAAGAGTTTTCAATATTAATGCGGCAGAGGCACAGGAAGACCCAGAGCTTGTTACGGGTACGTTTCTTATTGACAATAAATCTGCTTACGTTTTATTTGATTCGGTTGCGGATAGAAGCTATATGAGTAGAGATTTTTGTGCTAAATTAAGTTGTCCATTGACGCCTTTGGATAGTAAATTTTTACTCGAATTAGCAAATGGTAAATTAATTTCAGCAGATAATATATGTCGGAATCGAGAAATTAAACTGGTTAGCGAAACATTTAAGATTGATTTGATACCAGTAGAGTTAGGGAGTTTTGATGTGATAATCGGTATGGACTGGTTGAAAGAAGTGAAAGCAGAGATCGTTTGTTACAAAAATGCAATTCGCATTATACGAGAAAAAGGAAAACCCTTAATGGTGTACGGAGAAAAGGGCAACACGAAGCTACATCTTATTAGTAATTTGAAGGCACAAAAACTAATAAGAAAAGGTTGCTATGCTGTTCTAGCACACGTCGAGAAAGTACAAACTGAAGAAAAGAGCATCAATGATGTTCCCATTGCAAAAAAATTTCCCGATGTATTTCCGAAAGAATTACCGGGATTACCCCCACATCGATCCGTTGAATTTCAAATAGATCTTGTACCAGGAGCTGCACCAATAGCTCGTGCTCCTTACAGACTCGCACCCAGCGAGATGAAAGAACTACAAAGCCAATTACAAGAACTTTTAGAGCGTGGTTTCATTCGACCAAGCACATCACCGTGGGGAGCTCCTGTTTTGTTTGTCAAGAAGAAAGATGGTACATTCAGGTTGTGTATCGACTACCGAGAGTTGAACAAACTTACCATCAAGAACCGCTACCCACTACCGAGAATCGACGACTTATTTGATCAACTACAAGGCTCGTCTGTTTATTCAAAGATTGACTTACGTTCCAGGTATCATCAAATGCGGGTGAAAGAAGATGATATTCCAAAGACTGCTTTCAGAACACGTTACGGTCATTACGAGTTTATGGTCATGCCGTTTGGTTTAACTAATGCACCAGCTGTGTTCATGGACCTTATGAACCGAGTGTGTGGACCATACCTTGACAAGTTTGTCATTGTTTTCATTGATGACATACTTATTTACTCAAAGAATGACCAAGAACACGGTGAACATTTGAGAAAGGTGTTAGAAGTATTGAGGAAGGAAGAATTGTACGCTAAGTTTTCAAAGTGTGCATTTTGGTTGGAAGAAGTTCAATTCCTCGGTCACATAGTGAACAAAGAAGGTATTAAGGTGGATCCGGCAAAGATAGAAACTGTTGAAATGTGGGAAACCCCGAAAACTCCGAAACACATACGCCAGTTTTTAGGACTAGCTGGTTACTACAGAAGGTTCATCCATGACTTTTCCAGAATAGCAAAACCCTTGACTGCATTAACGCATAAAGGGAAGAAATTTGAATGGAATGATGAACAAGAGAAAGCGTTTCAGTTATTGAAGAAAAAGCTAACTACGGCACCTATATTGTCATTGCCTGAAGGGAATGATGATTTTGTGATTTATTGTGACGCATCGAAGCAAGGTCTCGGTTGTGTATTAATACAACGAACGAAGGTGATTGCTTATGCGTCTAGACAATTGAAGATTCACGAACAAAATTATACAACGCATGATTTGGAATTAGGCGCGGTTGTTTTTGCATTAAAGACTTGGAGGCACTACTTATATGGGGTCAAAAGTATTATATATACCGATCACAAAAGTCTTCAACATATATTTAATCAGAAACAACTGAATATGAGGCAGCGTAGGTGGATTGAATTATTGAATGATTACGACTTTGAGATTCGTTACCACCCGGGGAAGGCAAATGTGGTAGCCGATGCCTTGAGCAGGAAGGACAGAGAACCCATTCGAGTAAAATCTATGAATATAATGATTCATAATAACCTTACTACTCAAATAAAGGAGGCGCAACAAGGAGTTTTAAAAAAGGGAAATTTAAAGAATGAAATACCCAAAGGATCGGAGAAGCATCTTAATATTCGGGAAGACGGAACCCGGTATAGGGCTGAAAGGATTTGGGTACCAAAATTTGGATATATGAGAGAAATGGTACTTAGAGAAGCTCATAAAACCAGATACTCAATACATCCTGGAACGGGGAAGATGTACAAGGATCTCAAGAAACATTTTTGGTGGCCGGGTATGAAAGCCGATGTTGCTAAATACGTAGGAGAATGTTTGACGTGTTCTAAGGTCAAAGCTGAGCATCAGAAACCATCAGGTCTACTTCAACAACCCGAAATCCCGGAATGGAAATGGGAAAACATTACCATGGATTTCATCACTAAATTGCCAAGGACTGCAAGTGGTTTTGATACTATTTGGGTAATAGTTGATCGTCTCACCAAATCAGCACACTTCCTGCCAATAAGAGAAGATGACAAGATGGAGAAGTTAGCACGACTGTATTTGAAGGAAGTCGTCTCCAGACATGGAATACCAATCTCTATTATCTCTGATAGGGATGGCAGATTTATTTCAAGATTCTGGCAGACATTACAGCAAGCATTAGGAACTCGTCTAGACATGAGTACTGCCTATCATCCACAAACTGATGAGCAGAGTGAAAGGACGATACAAACGCTTGAAGACATGCTACGAGCATGTGTTATTGATTTCGGAAACAGTTGGGATCGACATCTACCGTTAGCAGAATTTTCCTACAACAACAACTACCATTCAAGCATTGAGATGGCGCCGTTTGAAGCACTTTATGGTAGAAAGTGCAGGTCTCCAATTTGTTGGAGTGAAGTGGGGGATAGACAGATTACGGGTCCGGAGATAATACAAGAAACTACCGAGAAAATCATCCAAATTCAACAAAGATTGAAAACCTCCCAGAGTCGACAAAAGAGCTACGCGGACAGTAAAAGAAAAGATATAGAGTGTGAAATTGGAGAAATGGTCATGCTTAAGGTTTCACCTTGGAAAGGCGTTGTTCGATTTGGTAAACGGGGGAAACTAAATCCAAGGTACATTGGACCATTCAAGATTATAGATCGTGTCGGACCAGTAGCTTACCAACTGGAGCTACCTCAACAACTCGCGGCTGTACATAACACTTTCCATGTCTCAAATTTGAAGAAATGTTTTGCTAAAGAAGATCTCACTATTCCGTTGGACGAAATCCAAATCAATGAAAAACTTCAATTCATTGAAGAACCCGTCGAAATAATGGATCGTGAGGTTAAGAGACTTAAACAAAACAAGATACCGATTGTTAAGGTTCGATGGAATGCTCGTAGAGGACCCGAGTTCACCTGGGAGCGTGAAGATCAGATGAAGAAGAAATACCCGCATTTATTTCCAGAAGATACGTCAACACCTCCAACTGCTTAAAATTTCGGGACGAAATTTATTTAACGGGTAGGTACTGTAGTGACCCGAACTTTTCCATGTTTATATATATATTAAATGAAATTGTTATTTACATGATTAAGTGTTTCCAACATGTTAAGCAATCAAACTTGTTAAGACTTGATTAATTGAAATATGTTTCATATAGACAATTGACCACCCAAGTTTACCGGTGATTCACGAACGTTAAAACTTGTAAAAACTATATGATGACATATATATGGATATATATATAGTTAACATGATACTATGATAAGTAAACATATCATTAAGTATATTAACAATGAACTACATATGTAAAAACAAGACTACTAACTTAATGATTTTTAAACGAGACATATATGTAACGATTATCGTTGTAAAGACATTTAATGTATATATATCATATTAAGAGATATTCATACATGATAATATCATGATAATATAATAATTTAAAATCTCATTTGATATTATAAACATTGGGTTAACAACATTTAACAAGATCGTTAACCTAAAGGTTTCAAAACAACACTTACATGTAACGACTAACGATGACTTAACAACTCAGTTAAAATGTATATACATGTAGTGTTTTAATATGTATTTATACACTTTTGAAAGAATTCAATACACTTATCAAAATACTTCTACTTAACAAAAATTCTTACAATTACATCCTCGTTCAGTTTCATCAACAATTCTACTCGTATGCACCCGTATTCGTACTCGTACAATACACAGCTTTTAGATGTATGTACTATTGGTATATACACTCCAATGATCAGCTCTTAGCAGCCCATGTGAGTCACCTAACACATGTGGGAACCATCATTTGGCAACTAGCATGAAATATCTCATAAAATTACAAAAATATGAGTAATCATTCATGACTTATTTACATGAAAATAAAATTACATATCCTTTATATCTAATCCATACACCAACGACCAAAAACACCTACAAACACTTTCATTCTTCAATTTTCTTCATCTAATTGATCTCTCTCAAGTTCTATCTTCAAGTTCTAAGTGTTCTTCATATATTCTACAAGTTCTAGTTACATAAAATCAAGAATACTTTCAAGTTTGCTAGCTCACTTCCAATCTTGTAAGGTGATCATCCAACCTCAGGAAATCTTTGTTTCTTACAGTAGGTTATCATTCTAATACAAGGTAATAATCATATTCAAACTTTGGTTCAATTTCTATAACTATAACAATCTTATTTCAAGTGATGATCTTACTTGAACTTGTTTTCGTGTCATGATTCTGCTTCAAGAACTTCGAGCCATCCAAGGATCCGTTGAAGCTAGATCCATTTTTCTCTTTTCCAGTAGGTTTATCCAAGGAACTTAAGGTAGTAATGATGTTCATAACATCATTCGATTCATACATATAAAGCTATCTTATTCGAAGGTTTAAACTTGTAATCACTAGAACATAGTTTAGTTAATTCTAAACTTGTTCGCAAACAAAAGTTAATCCTTCTAAATTGACTTTTAAAATCAACTAAACACATGTTCTATATCTATATGATATGCTAACTTAATGATTTAAAACCTGGAAACACGAAAAACACCGTAAAACTGGATTTACGCCGTCGTGGTAACACCGCGGGCTGTTTTGGGTTAGTTAATTAAAAACTATGATAAACTTTGATTTAAAAGTTGTTATTTTGAGAAAATGATTTTTATTATGAACATGAAACTATATCCAAAAATTATGGTTAAACTCAAAGTGGAAGTATGTTTTCTAAAATGGTCATCTAGACGTCGTTCTTTCGACTGAAATGACTACCTTTACAAAAACGACTTGTAACTTATTTTTCTGACTATAAACCTATACTTTTTCTGTTTAGATTCATAAAATAGAGTTCAATATGAAACCATAGCAATTTGATTCACTCAAAACAGATTTAAAATGAAGAAGTTATGGGTAAAACAAGATTGGATAATTTTTCTCATTTTAGCTACGTGAAAATTGGTAACAAATCTATTCCGACCATAACTTAATCAACTTGTATTGTATATTATGTAATCTTGAGATACCATAGACACGTATACAATGTTTCGACCTATCATGTCGACACATCTATATATATTTCGGAACAACCATAGACACTCTATATGTGAATGTTGGAGTTAGCTATACAGGGTTGAGGTTGATTCCAAAATATATATAGTTTGAGTTGTGATCAATACTGAGATACGTATACACTGGGTCGTGGATTGATTCAAGATAATATTTATTGATTTATTTCTGTACATCTAACTGTGGACAACTAGTTGTAGGTTACTAACGAGGACAGCTGACTTAATAAACTTAAAACATCAAAATATATTAAAAGTGTTGTAAATATATTTTGAACATACTTTGATATATATGTATATATTGTTATAGGTTCGTGAATCAACCAGTGGCCAATTCTTACTTCCCGACGAAGTAAAAATCTGTGAAAGTGAGTTATAGTCCCACTTTTAAAATATAATATTTTTGGGATGAGAATACATGCAGGTTTTATAAATGATTTACAAAATAGACACAAGTACGTGAAACTACATTCTATGGTTGAATTATCGAAATCGAATATGCCCCTTTTTATTAAGTCTGGTAATCTAAGAATTAGGGAACAGACACCCTAATTGACGCGAATCCTAAAGATAGATCTATTGGGCCTAACAAACCCCATCCAAAGTACCGGATGCTTTAGTACTTCGAAATTTATATCATATCCGAAGGGTGTCCCAGAATGATGGGGATATTCTTATATATGCATCTTGTTAATGTCGCTTACCAGGTGTTCACCATATGAATGATTTTTATCTCTATGTATGGGATGTGTATTGAAATATGAAATCTTGTGGTCTATTATTATGATTTGATATATATAGGTTAAACCTATAACTCACCAACATTTTTGTTGACGTTTTAAGCATGTTTATTCTCAGGTGATTATTAAGAGCTTCTGCTGTCGCATACTTAAATAAGGACGAGATTTGGAGTCCATGCTTGTATGATATTGTGTAAAAACTGTATTCAAAAAACTTATTTTGTTGTAACATATTTGTATTGTAAACCATTATGTAATGGTCGTGTGTAAACAGGATATTTTAGATTATCATTATTTGATAATCTACGTAAAGTTTTTTTAAAACCTTTATCTATGAAATAAAGGTTATGGTTTGTTTTAAAAATGAATGCAGTCTTTGAAAAACGTCTCATATAGAGGTCAAAACCTCGCAACGAAATCAATTAATATGGAACGTTTTTAATCAATAAGAACGGGACATTTCACTCCTCCTCCAACTTTCTTGTCCATTTTTCAGCTTCCTCCTTGATCGCCCTCATGGTTTCACGTGTAGCATTTGCGGTTTCATAAACCACAGCTCTAGCATCCTCCGAAGAACAACGAGATGTCACATCCGACGAACAATAACTCTTTTGACTCTTTGCACGACCCGGTGGATGGAAGATTGGTGGTCCTCAAAATAAATTCTCCAAATTGATTGTCGGGCTATCAGTCGAAGTCGAAGTCTGATCGGCATCTCCCAAATTGTCAGGGTCAGGCTCGGTTGCACAACGTTTGGCAGTCACCACAGTTTCATACACTTGAAATTGGGGGCAATCTCTAACAACCCTCCACGCATCTTCGTACGTGAAGACTTTCTTTTGTTGCTCACGAAACGCCTTCTTAACTGACGTCATAATATCATTGTCGTTGGCTCCACTAGGCCAATGCTTAACAAGTTTTTCATAAAGTGCGACAAATAACTTGATATCTTTGGCCATCAATATTTGATCCATACGCCTTTGTTCCCCCTTACTTTAGAGTTGTAATCTTGTCGGACGGTCCCCCAATATGAACTATGTGTTTGGTAGTTTCCAATATCAGGATTTAGAGTAGCGCGCATCCAACACTCGGCCAAAATCCTACTATCCCCGTCCAACCATGTAATGACCCGGCTTTTCCGACTTGCTTTTGTGCTTTGTGCTTTCATGAAACTGCGTATATGTGCGTACTGAGCTAGTTTATGCTCTGGGATCTTATTTAATGATTAATTACTTTCATTAATATCTTACAACGCGCTATTAAGTGTGTAATCACTTAACTTGATCCCCGAATGCTTTTACGACCGTTGGTGTCACTTGACGTTTGAAACGAGCTATGTAATTGGTACACGTTTAACTTTGGTCATAATCGGAATATTATGACTACGTAATACTAATTGTTATTTTAAGATAACAATTACTTGGGTTTTTGGATGCTTAATTACGCTTAGTAATTTACTAGAACACACTAGTTAGTCTTGTTGGACTTTCTACCTTGTTGGACTTTAGCCCACCCTACTCTAGCTAGTGGACTATTTAACTAGCACAATTATTAGTGTATTATGACCCATTTATATGTAAGACAAATGCCCATTTATAAGAGCCAACATACTAGCATTTTTGTTTACCATTATCACTATTGTTGCATGAGATTCAAACATAAGCACCAACTTTAGACAACCATTAACCAAAAAGCAAAAGTTGTCTCCCCCCTTGTCCCCCCTAAACCCCATGGCCACACCACCCTCACTCACTATAAATACCACTCAAACCTCACCCATTTTACACTTGATCTCATTCACAAATTACACACACTTACTCTCTAATTCTCTCTCTAGTCTTTCTAACTCTAAAAAGTATAAGTTTTAAATTTTCTTCTTCTTCTTCTTCTCTTCTAAATGTCGACATCATCATCATCATGCAAGGATCTAGTTTTTTAGCTTTTTGATCTTGTTATATCTTGTAGATTCAAACTTGGGTTTGAATCCTTCAAGAACATGAAAGATTCAAGCTTTCTAGCTTTGAATCTTCATTTACTTGTTAGATCTAGGTTTTCTAGCTTATGATTTCTTTATTTTGTTATAAAGATCAAAACTTGTGTTTATGATCTTCATGTAACTTGAAGATCTAGTCTTTTGCTTTAAGGATCTTCAAGAACATTAAAGATCCAAGCTTTCTAGCTTAGGGTTTCATTATTTTGTTAAAGATCTTAGCTATTTAGCTTATAGTCTCATTACTTTCATTAGATCTTAGCTCTTTAGCTTATGGTCTCATTAATCTTGTAAAGATCCATCTAGCTTAGGGTTTTCTTAATACTTGAGATCTAAGTTATTATTATGGATCTCACTTACTTGGAACCTTTTTGTGATTGTTGTTGTGACGATCGCTCCAAATCAATATGGACGAACACGTCATTCATCGATTTCATTGCGAGGTATTTGACCTCTATATGATACATTTTGTAAACATTGCATTCTTTTGAAAAAGCTCACCATAAATGAATATTTAAATCAAAGGTTTTCGATATCTGATGATTTCTACATATAGACAATCACCGTAAATAATAGTTTACAATAGTACTTCCGTTGATAATGCAGTCAAAATAAGATACATGGTGATGATTTGGTGAATGCAACGTTTCCTTGAAAAATATGCCATGTAAGACTCCATGCACATAGCTTGTCTAACATATAAGCAAACAGCGGAAGACTTCTAGGGAACCTGAGAATAAACATGCTAACAAGTGTCAACACAAAGGTTGGTGAGTTCATAGTTTTAATGTTTTGCATAATCTGTACATAAAGGTGGATCACAAGATTTCAGTTGTTTCATCCAGAAACTTTTATCAAAATATTCTACAAGATTGAGCACCCTGGTAACTAAACTTTAACGTTATAATAAGTACCCCTGTTTTAACATACATGCAACCAACATGTACAATACACGCAATCCAACGTGTACTAAACTCAAGTAGCATACGTATGTTTTATAGTTCAGGCTAGGGTTTCTATACCTGGAATAGACGGGGATGTCAAGCCCTATGGATCCATATACTACTACTCGCGCCCACCAGTTCTTATAATTGGCAGTTACTAGTTACCAAAGCTAAGGGATTTTCGGTTCAAACTCGGTGTAGAATTTAGTATGTACTTGTATCCATTGCGTTTAAAATAAAGTGCATTTATTCTCAGCCCAAAAATATAGATTGCAAAAGCAATTAAAAAGGGAGCAAATGAAACTCACCTTAGCAGCACATAAAGTTGTTCATCGTAATGTGACCGAAACTCGGAATATCAAATAATCGTAGATCTCAACCTAGAGAACATATGTTGGTCAATAAATGTCTATCAAGCTAGGTCAGGTCATAGTGTATCACAATCCTAATGCTCGAGATCGACATACAAAAGTTATCCAAAGTCGTTTCAAAAAGTCAATTTTGACAAAAGTTCAACAAAACGAGACGTACCTTATATAAGGATTCATTTACTCGGTTGGTAATATTCAAAAATCCAATTTATCAATCTCGTAAACAAGTTGTTTAAATCTTAATTGCAGATTCAAAGCAATTTCAATTAACGTCAATCATAATTCAGTTGATCATATCTTTTAATCCATTCATCGAAATTATTCGATATCTAAATGAAAAGTTATTGATTTTTCGTCAGCTTTCCAAAAACATGTATATCATATACCTTTTACCAGTAATATATGTATTTAATTCGTGATTCATTATAAACTGTTTAACGACGAGATTTAGCATACAGGCATATATAAATATATATACTCGAGCACTAGACATGGATACACAATTAATATATAAAAGATAAGATATGAATACTCACGTATCAATATTGTGATTCAATATTGTAGGAAAGTACGTAGACGCAACATAGATGATAATCACTAGTTTGACTCACGAGCAAAACCCTCGAACCATACCCATAACCTCCATAGCTATAACCCATAATTTCCTTAGCTCTATCCCGCTCGAAAACTTGTTTTGAAATCATTTGGACATCACTCCGTCGTAATTTATGTATATTATTATTTAAGTATCATAAAAATAATAATACTAATACTATTAATAATAAGATTAATAATAATAATCTTAATATTAATAATAATAATAATAATAATAATAATAATAATTAATAATAATAATAAAAATATAAATATAAATAATACGGAGTAAAGAGAGAGTAAGATAGATTGATGATATAAACTGGCCAAATGATCGAGCTTTATATAGATGTGGCCTGTCCAGGACTGCCATGCGATCGCATGGCCTCCAAGACCATTTCCAATGCAATCGCATGGGATGGATTTCCAGCTCATGATCGTTTAACTTCTAGTTTGTCGACATATTATTTAATTATAAATATAATATATTTAATTTATATAATTAATTATATATTATATTAAATTCACATGCATAGTTGACTTGAAATTTTTGTTCCGATAAGTCGTACGTTGTCACTCGACTTATGTCCTGGTTCCGGTTTCTCGAACGCATTTTCGTACGCTTAGAAAACTAATACTTTACGTTTCGTGACTCTTACCTTTGTCAAAATATAACCTTAAGTTATCCATAAACTATACCACTCAAAGTATACCTTAAACTTTCGAGTGTTTTGGTCATTTACTTCTATAAATAATCGTCTCGTAGTGTATACATATACATATATACATTTTCATTTTGAAATAGTGTCTTACTGTAGCAATGTTACTGTTTTTTACTGTAGCAAATAGTGATTTTCGAAAACACTGTAGCTTTTCGGGTACTGTAGTAATTCGAAAATACTGTAGCAAATTAGTGTTTTACTGGTTCATCTTAAACGTTTTAGTTAACTTATCTAAATATAAATCGAATCAATAATCGAATATTACTATCGTTTACTAAATAACTTGAAATCATATATTTTCAAATATATATATAAACCAATAAGTTTAATGTACGGTATCATGCAATTAAAACTTTGCTACGTTTTCAAGTTATAGTATATATATGTATCTATTTACATATAATGGTTCGCGAATCGTTGAGAACAACCGAAGGGTACTTGAATAGTTCAAAAATTTTGAGATTCGGTTTTACAGACTTTGCTTATCGTGTCGGAAACGTTAAATCATTTAAAGATAAAGTTTAAATTTGGTCAAAAAATTTCGGGTTGTCACAGTACCTACCCGTTAAAGAAATTTTGTCCCGAAATTTGAGTGAGGTCATCATGGCTAACAATAAAAATGTTTTCATGACGAATATGAGTTGGTAAATAGAATTTTATCACCATTGAATAATACGAATAAAACAGTCCGATTACTCGAAGCGTATGAGAGAAGTTATCGTAATAGAGTGAAATGGAGAATAGAGATTCGTCTTATCTCTTGATGTAGTAACGATTGATTTCTGGAATTTAAGGAATAGAAAATCTTCATAATTTAAATAAGATTTGATTCTTCGAAATTTAAGGATATTAGAATTTCGTTTGATTAAATGCGTAATCTGCCTCGATTGCTATGTCTGATATTTTGCTATAAATTGACCTCTTCCATTTCATTTATTTTCACCACTCCTATAATCTTCTTTCTTATTTCATACTTACAAAAGATTTGTGAAAATGCTTCATTCAGTTCTGATTCTTGATATTTTCTTGGCTATCATATCATTCATTCTTTTTTTTCATTTGCCACCAGAGGAGGTTATTTTCTTCTACTATTACCTTGGAGTTATATTGTTTTTCATTCTCCCGTGTCTTTATATTGCTATACGTATTGATATACACGGTTTGTAATTTCGGGGTTGTTTTTGGGCTTTATATTTTTCATTATATTTCGGAGCTTCATGCTTTCGTTTTTTTTTCCTTCCTGACTTTAAGTCAAGCGAATAATGGTCCAGAATTCGTAGGTATGAATTTCGGAATGAACATAATTAATGTTCTAAGAAAGAAACGGTAATGGCACAATCTGACTTGTCAAATTACCAGAATACCTCGAAAAAGACCGAATCATCAAGAAAAATATTTTCTTGATATGTTTAGAGGTTAAATAGAATGAAAGAGTTATGTAACATGGTTCATGATGAGGGTATGATCTGTGAACCTTTATCACGTTCCATTAGAAACTCAGCATGACTTACTGTAATATAATCACGTTGATCAAATGTCATTATATTATACGAACTCATGCTTCAATTCCCAACACTACTTCAAAAACATCCATTTTTCGAAATTTTCAGAAATTAGAAACTAAAATAGTTTCTTTTATGATGTAACACAGGTAGCGTGAAGAGATAAATAATTTCGGATGATAATAGTTATGAAGATATCTTCAGAAATATCGAAGATATTTATAATGAAAGATATGATAATATCTTAGAATTTCTAATATCAGAGGATGATGAAGAATATTGTCCGCAAGGGTTTAGATTCGGAAGCAAGGTATTCGTTAATGGCTTCAGTAAATACTGAATCATTTGGATTCTTGAAAGGCAGGTTTCATCCTTGTGATTTATCCACAGCCTCCTTCATACTTTGCTCAATCCGTTTTCCAGTTCTAAACCTTTTCTTTTTCTGAGCTCTGCCAACACACTATTCTTTATCATCAAACTTTTTACTGTTAAGGTCGTTTACAGTTTTTGCTGCTTCATCGGTACTTTTCAAAATTTCGAGAACTAGTTCGCGGTTTAAGGTATTTTTCAGAAACTTCACATTCGAAGTAAGTCTAGGAGATAGACATTATATGTATATATATAACTGTTGGCGTAGAATTGCTGCGAAATTCGAAATACTGATTGCTAATTCCTGGTAGTTGGTATGGCAATTACCGTTACAAGATGTGGATGAGTACATGATAGGGTTTCAATGAACAATTATAATGGTTTTTTGGAGAGACTTTAAGTCACAGATTAATGAATTTGCTGGTACATTTACTGTTAATGTGGTGGAACATGAAAAGTTCCCCAGTAACAAAAATGTATATGCCAAAGTTACAAGTCTAAAAGGTCGTCATTGACTGGTTGAACGGTTGATAATACTGGATACTTTTGAAAAGGAATTGCAAGGTTATTTTCGGTAAAAACAATGCTAATAGATCTTGCACAGATTTAAAGTTAAACTATAGCTTTGAAAGTTGTAGAGATCTAAGAATGATGTCACCGGTTCAGAGTTATGACTTGGATTCTGATCCGTCAATATCAGAATATGTAATTGAATTTGTATGAAAACGATTGTATATCATTGTGAGCATTGTTAATAATTTTTGAATCAAAGTTGAAGAATGTACAGTGTAACATATTAATTGCGAACTTATATATTTCCCTGGTATTACCTACCCGTTAAAGATTTCACAATTAATACTTTGTACAAAGGAATTTTTATTACCGTCTTTATGAAAATATATGTGTGTATATTTTCTTCAGATGTAACACAGATTTAATGAGTTAATATCATATTAAGCTCATTTAATTTTCGGCTTGACTTAGAAATGATTAATCTCTAAAAAATTAAAGATTACATAATCTTTGCGGAGTATTTTGCTAATGCAATCGATACTTCATTATTTATTCTTATTCCTCGGTGAAGGATGTTGATGCTCGTGGAATTTTTGTGAACCTTACAAGGCACAGATGATGTTTTTTGGAAAGTTTCGAGTACATCGAAAATGAAAATGTAAAATCAATTATGTAATTGAATAATACACTTGGTTTATTATGAAATGGAATTCATTAAGTTGAAACAGAGATTGTAGTTAACAATGGTTAAGTTTTTAAGGAAGGATGTACATCATTGCATATTAGTAATATGAACTAACCGAGTAGTACCTACCAGTTAAGATTCACACGTAATAGCTTAGTACGAAAAGATTTATTTTGATTTCAAAATTCATATATATTAAATATACATAAAATTTCTTCAGGGGAAATGAGTTAATACTTCATAGATTATTGTTGCTGGTATTTCTTGGTAACTACGATGCGTATGACGTTGATTTTCAAGGTACATATTGTGATGTTGAGGCTTGCGGTGCGGATGTTGTTGGTGGTGGTAATGGTACTGTTGGTGTTGTTGTCGGTAGTACTGTTGATGCCGGTGATTCTGCCGGTGCTTGTAACCTTTGCACCATATTCTCCAAAGCCACTACCCGAGCGCGAAGCTCGTTGACTTCTTCTACTACACCGGAATGATTGGCGGTTCGGACGAGCGGATGAATAAGATCCAGAATTTGAGAGAGTATCTGATCATGACGAGATATTCTGGAGATGAGAGAGAAAATGGTATTACGAACAGGTTTGCCGGTAAGTGCTTCAGGTTCTTCGCCAAGAGGGCAATGTGGTGGATGGAAGGGATCGCCTTCTTCTTGTCTCCAATAACAAAGTAGGCTACTAACCCATCCCCAATTCATCCAGAATAGATGATGGATAATTGGTTGATCCATTCCGGTTACACTGTCTTCGGAATTCAGGTGAATATCCATATCGGAATGGCTGTCAGAGTTTAAGGAATTTGAACTAGATATGGGATCCATCTTATATAATTAGGGAGATGATTTTTGATATGAATTAGATTATAGAATTTAGTTTGGTATTCTTCAATACATAATTTACATATGTATATATAATACCAAATTCCATAAATCACGGAGAAATTTTCGGAAGATGTCAGGAAAAGTTTACAGTATCAGATACGCTAAGATAGGAATTTTGTCTATACACTATTCATGCAATCAATGCAGTAAAACGTGTCTAGACTAGGAATGATAAGCAGATAATTTCCGATAAGAAATGATAAGCAAAACTTTTGACATGCAGACACAGTCGAAGTCCAGACTTACGAATGCATCCTAACAACTATCAGTTAGACACGCTAATGCAAGACCTGGTTCACTAGGACCAATGCTCTGATACCAACTGTGACAATCGCTCCAAATCCATATGGACGAACACGTCATTCATCGATTTCATTGCGAGGTATTGACCTCTATATGATACGTTTTGTAAACATTGCATTCTTTTGAAAAGGCTCACCATAAATGAATATTTAAATCAAAGGTTTTCGATAACTGATGATTTCTACATATAGACAATCACCGTAAATAATAGTTTACAATAGTACTTCCGTTGACAATGCAGTCAAAATAAGATACATGGTGATGATTTGGTGAATGCAACGTTTCCTTGAATAATATGCCATGTAAGACTCCATGCACATAGCTTGTCTAACATATAAGCAAACAGCGGAAGACTTCTAGGGAACCTGAGAATAAACATGCTAACAAGTGTCAACACAAAGGTCGGTGAGTTCATAGTTTTAATGTTTTGCATAATCTGTACATAAAGGTGGATCACAAGATTTCAGTTGTTTCATCCAGAAACGTTTATCAAAATATTCTACAAGATTGAGCACCCTGGTAACTAACTTTAACGTTATAATAAGTACCCCTGTTTTAACATACATGCAACCAACATGTACAATACACGCAATCCAACGTGTACTAAACTCAAGTAGCATACGTATGTTTTATAGTTCAGGCTAGGGTTTCTATACCTGGAACAGACGGGGATGTCAAGCCCTATGGATCCATATACTACTACTCGCTCCCACCAGTTCTTATAACCGGCAGTTACTAGTTACTAAAGCTAAGGGATTTTCGGTTCAAACTCGGTGTAGAATTTAGTATGTACTTGTATCCATTGCGTTTAAAATAAAGTGAATTTATTCTCAGCCCAAAAATATAGATTGCAAAAGCAATTAAAAAGGGAGCAAATGAAACTCACCTTAGCAGCACATAAAGTTGTTCATCCTAATGTGATCGAAACTCGGAATATTAAATAATCATAGATCTCAACCTAGAGAACATATGTTGGTCAATAAATGTCTATCAAGCTAGGTGAGGTCATAGTGTATCACAATCCTAATGCTCGAGATCGACATACAAAAGTTATCCAAATTCGTTTCAAAAAGTCAATTTTGACAAAAGTTCAACAAAACGAGACGTACCTTATATAAGGATTCATTTACACGGTTGGTAATATTCAAAAATCCAATTTTTACAATCTCGTAAACAAGTTGTTTAAATCTTAATTGCAGATTAAAAAGCAATTTCAATTAACGTCAATCATAATTCAGTTGATCATATCTTTTAATCCGTTCATCGAAATTATTCGATATCTAAATGAAAAGTTATTAATTTTTCGTCAGCTTTCCAAAAACATGTATATCATATACCTTTTAGCAGTAATATATGTATTTAATTCGTGATTCATTATAAACTGTTTAACGACGAGATTTAGCATACAAGCATATATAAATATATATACTTGAGCACTAGACATGGATACACAATTAATATATAAAAGATAAGATATGAACGCTCACGTATCAATATTGTGATTCAATATTGCAGGAAAGTACGTAGACGCAACATAGATGATAATCACTAGTTTGACTCATGAGCAAAAACCTCGAACCATACCCATAACCTCCATAGCTGTAACCCATAATTTCCTTTGTTCTATCCCGCTCGAAAACTTGTTTTGAAATCATTTGGACATCACTCCGTCGTAATATTTTATGTATATTATTATTTTTGTATCGTAAAAATAATAATACTTATACTATTAATAATAAGATTAATAATAATAATCTTAATATTAATAATAATAATAATAATAATAATAATAATAATAATAATAATAATAATAATTAATAATAATAATAATAATATAAATATAAATAATATGGAGTAAAGAGAGAGTAAGATAGATTGATGATATAAACTGGTCAAATGATTGAGCTTTATATAGATGTGGCCTGTCCAGGACTGCCATGCGATCGCATGGCCTCCAAGACCATTTCCCATGCGATCGCATGGGATGGATTTCAAGCTCATGATCGTTTAACTTCTAGTTTGTCGACATATTATTTAATTATAAATATAATATATTTAATTTATATAATTAATTATATATTATATTAAATTCACATGCATAGTTGACTTGAAATTTTTGTTCTGATAAGTCGTACGTTGTCACTCGACTTATGTCCCGGTTCCGGTTTCTCGAACGCATTTTCATACGCTTAGAAAACTAATACTTTACGTTTCGTGACTCTTACCTTTGTCAAAATATAACCTTAAGTTATCCATAAACTATACCACTCAAAGTATATCTTAAACTTTCGAGTGTTTTGGTCATTTACTTCTATAAATCATCGTCTCGTAGTATATACATATACATATATACATTTTCATTTTGAAATAGTGTCTTACTGTAGCAAAGTTACTATTTTTTTTACTGTAGTAAATAGTGATTTTCGAAAACACTGTAGCTTTTCGGGTACTGTAGTAATTCGAAAATACTGTAGCAAATTAGTGTTTTACTGGTTCATCTTAATCGTTTTAGTTAACTTATCTAAATATCAATCGAATCAATAATCGAATATTACTATTGTTTACTAAATAACTTGAAATCATATATTTTCAAATAGATATATAAACCAATAAGTTTAATGTACGGTATCATGCAAAAACTTTGTTACGTTTTCAAGTTATAGTATATATATGTATCTATTTACATATAATGGTTCGCAAATCGTTGAGAACAACCGAAGGGTACTTGAATAGTTCAAAAATTTTGAGATTCGGTTTTACAGACTTTGCTTATCATGTCGGAAACGTTAAATCATTTAAAGATAAAGTTTAAATTTGGTCAAAAATTTTCGGGTTGTCACCGTACCTACCCGTTAAAGAAATTTCGTCCCGAAATTTGAGTGAGGTCGTCATGGCTAACAATAAAACTGTTTTCATGACGAATATGAGTTGGTAAATAGAATTTTATCACCAGTGAATAATACGGATAAAACAGTCCGATTACTCGAAGCGTATGAGAGAAGTTATCGTAATAGAGTGAAATGGAGAATAGAGATTCGTCTTATCTCTTGATGTAGTAACGATTGATTTTCAGAATTTAAGGAATAGAAAATCTTCATAATTTAAATAAGATTTGATTCTTCGGAATTTAAAGAAATTAGGATTTCCTCTGATTACATACGTAATCTGCCTCGATTGCTATGTCTGATATTTTGCTATAAATTTACCTCTTCCGTTTCATTTATTTTCACCACTCCTATAATCTTCTTTCTTATTTCATACTTACAAAAGATTTGTGAAAATGCTTCATCCAGTTCTGATTCTTGATATTTTCTTGGCTATCATATCATTCATTCTTCTTTTTCATCTGCCACCAGAGGAGGTTATTTTCTTCTACTATTACCTTGGGGTTATATTGTTTTTCATTCTCCCATGTCTTTATATTGCTATACGCATTGATATACACGGTTTGTAGTTTCGGGGTTGTTTTTGGGCTTTATATTTTTCATTATATTTCGGAGCTTTATGCTTTCGTTTTTTTTTTCCTTCCCAACTTTAAGTCAAGCGAATAATGGTCCAGAATTCGTAGGTATGAATTTCGGAATGAACATAATTAATGTTCTAAGAAAGAAACGGTAATGGCATAATCTGACTTGTCAAATTACCAGAATACCTCGAAAAAGACCGAATCATCAAGAAAAATATTTTCTTGATATGTTTAGAGGTTAAATAGAATGAAAGAGTTATGTAACATGGTTCATGATGAGGGTATGATCTGTGAACCTTTATCACGTTCCATTAGAAACTCAGCATGACTTACTGTAATATAATTACGTTGATCAAATGTCATTATATTATACTAACTCATGCTTCAATTCCCAACACTACTTCAAAAACATCCATTTTTCGAAATTTTCAGAAATTAGAAACTAAAATAGTTTCTTTTATGATGTAACACAGATAGCGTGAAGAGATAAATAATTTCGGATGATAATAGTTATGAAGATATCTTCAGAAATATCGAAGATATTTATAATGAAAGATATGATAATATCTTAGAATTTCTAATATCAGAGGATGATGAAGAATATTGTCCGCAAGGGTTTAGATTCAGAAGCAAGGTATTCGTTAATGGCTTATGTAAATACTGAATCATTTGGATTCTTGGAAGGCAGGTTTCGTCCTTATGATTTATCCAAAGCCTCCTTCATACTTTTCTCAATCCGTTTTCCAGTTCCAAACCTTTTCTTTTTCTGAGCTTTGCCAACACACTATTTTTTATCATCAAACTTTTTACTGTTAAGGTCGTTTACAGTTTTTGCTGCTTCATCAGTACTTTTCAAAATTTTGAGAACTAGTTCGCGGTTTAAGGTGTTTTTTAGAAACTTCACATTCGAAGTAAGTAAGTCTAGGCGATAGACATTATATGTATATATATAACTGTTGGCGTAGAATTGCTGCGAAATTCGAAATACTGATTGCTAATTCCCGGTAGTTGGTATGGCAATTACCGTTACAAGATGTGGATGGGTATATGATAGGGTTTCAATGAACAATTATAATGGTTTTTCGGAGAGACTTTAAGTCACAGATTAATGAATTTGCTGGTACATTTACTGTTAATGTGGTGGAACATGAAAGGTTCCCCAGTAACAAAAACGTATATGCCAAAGTTACAAGTCTAAAAGGTCGTCGTTGACTGGTTGAACGGTTGATAATACTGGATACTTTTGAAAAGAAATTGCAAGGTTATTTTCGGTAAAAACAATGCTAATGGATCTTGCACAGATTTAAAGTTAAAGTATAGCTTTGAAAGTTGTAGAGATCTAAGAATGATGTCACCAGTTCAGAGTTATGACTTGGATTCTGATCCGTCAATATCAGAATATGTAATTGAATTTGTATGAAAACGATTGTATATCGTTGTGAGCATTGTTAATAATTTTTGAATCAAAGTTGAAGAATGTACAGTGTAACATATTAATTGCGAACTTATATATTTCCCGGGTATTACCTACCCGTTAAAGATTTCACAATTAATACTTTGTACAAAAGAATTTTTATTACCGTCTTTATGAAAATATATGTATGTATATTTTCTTCAGATGTAACACAGATTTAATGAGTTAATATCATATTAAGCTCATTTAATTTTCGGCTTGACTTAGAAATGATTAATCTCTAAAACATTAAAGATTACATAATCTTTGCGGAGTATTTCTCTAATGTAATCGATACTTCATTATTTATTCTTATTCCTCGGTGAAGGATGTTGATGCTCATGGAATTTTTGTGAACCTTACAAGGCACAGATGATGTTTTCTGGAAAGTTTCGAGTACATCGAAAATAAAAATGTAAAATCAATTATGTAATTGAATAATACACTTGGTTTATTATGAAATGAAATTCATTAAGTTGAAACAGAGATTGTAGTTAACAATGGTTAAGTTGTTAAGGAAGGATGTACATCATTGCATATTAGTAATATGAACTAACCGAATAGTACCTACCAGTTAAGATTCCCACGTAATAGCTTAGTACGAAAAGATTTATTTTGATTTCAAAATTCATATATATTAAATATACATAAAATTTCTTCAGGGGAAATGAGTTAATACTTCATCGGTTATTGTTGCTGGTATTTCTAGGTAACTACGATGCGTATGACGTTGATGTTCAAGGTACATATTGTGATGTTGAGGCTTGCGGTGCGGATGTTTTTGGTGGTGGTAATGGTACTGTTGGTGTTGTTGTCGGTGGTACTGTTGATGCCGGTGATTCTGCTGGTGCTTGTAACCTTTGCACCATATTCTCCAAAGCCACTACCCGAGCGCGAAGCTCGTTGACTTCTTTTACTACACTGGGATGATTGGCGGTTCGGACGACCGGATGAATAAGATCCAGAATTTGAGAGAGTATATGATCATGACGAGATATTCTGGAGATGAGAGAGAAAATGGTGTTACGAACAGGTTCGCCGGTAAGTGCTTCAGGTTCTTCGCCAAGAGGGCAATGTGGTGGATGGAAGGGATAGCCTTCTTCTTGTCTTCAATAATTAAGTAGGCTACGAACCCATTCCCAATTCATCCAGAATAGATGATGGCTAATTGGTTGATCGATTCCGGTTACACTGTCTTCAGAATTCAGGTGAATATCCATATCGGAATGGCTGTCAGAGTTTAAGGAATTTGAACTAGATACGGGATCCATCTTGTATAATTAGGGAGATGATTTTTGATATGAATTAGATTATAGAATTTAGTTTTGTATTCTTCAATACATAATTTACATATGTATATATAATACCAAATTCCATAAATCTCGGAGAAATTTTCGGAAGATGTCAGGAAAAGTTTACAGTAACAGATACGCTAAGATATGAATTTTGTCTATACACTATTCATGCAATCAATGCAGTAAAACGTGTCTAGACTAGGAATGATAAGCAGGTAATTTCCGACAAGAAATGATAAGCAAAACTTTTGACATGCAGACATAGTCAAAGTCCAGACTTACGAATGCATCCTAACAACTATCAGTTAGACACACTAATGCAAGACCTGGTACACTAGGACCAACGCTCTGATACCAACTGTGACGATCGCTCCAAATCCATATGGACGAACACGTCATTCATCGATTTCATTGCGAGGTATTTGACCTCTATATGATACGTTTTGTAAACATTGCATTCTTTTAAAAAGGCTCACCATAAATGAATATTTAAATCAAAGGTTTTCGATATCTAATGATTTCTACATATAGACAATCACCGTAAATAATAGTTTACAATAGTACTTCTGTTGACAATGCAGTCAAAATAAGATACATGGTGATGATTTGGTGAATGCAACGTTTCCTTGAATAATATGCCATGTAAGACTCCATGCACATAGCTTGTCTAACATATAAGCAAACAGCGGAAGACTTCTAGGGAACCTGAGAATAAACATGCTAACAAGTGTCAACACAAAGGTTGGTGAGTTCATAGTTTTAATGTTTTGCATAATCTGTACATAAAGGTGGATCACAAGATTTCATTTGTTTCATCCAGAAACGTTTATCAAAATAATCTACAAGATTGAGCACCCTGGTAACTAAACTTTAACGTTATAATAAGTACCCCTGTTTTAACATACATGCAACCAACATGTACAATACACGCAATCCAACGTGTACTAAACTCAAATAGCATACGTCTGTTTTATAGTTCAGGCTAGGTTTCTATACCTGGAACAGACGGGGATGTCAAGCCCTATGGATCCATATACTACTACTCGCGCCCACCAGTTCTTATAACCGGCAGTTACTAGTTACCAAAGCTAAGGGATTTTCGGTTCAAACTCGGTGTAGAATTTAGTATGTACTTGTATCTATTGCGTTTAAAATAAAGTGCATTTATTCTCAGCCCAAAAATATAGATTGCAAAAGCAATTAAAAAGGGAGCAAATGAAACTCACCTTAGCAGCACATAAAGTTGTTCATCGTAATGTGATCGAAACTCGGAATATCAAATAATTGTAGATCTCAACCTAGAGAACATATGTTGGTCAATAAATGTCTATCAAGCTAGGTCAGGTCATAGTGTATCACAATTCTAATGATCGAGATCGACATACAAAAGTTATCCAAAGTCGTTTCAAAAAGTCAATTTTGATAAAAGTTCAACAAAATGAGACGTACCTTATATAAGGATTCATTTACTCGGTTGGTAATATTCAAAAATCCAATTTATCAGTATCGTAAACAAGTTGTTTAAATCTTAATTGCAGATTCAAAAGCAATTTCAATTAACGTCAATCATAATTCAGTTGATCATATCTTTTAATCCGTTCATCGAAATTATTAGATATCTAAATGAAAAGTTATTGATTTTTCGTCAGCTTTCCAAAAACATGTATATCATATACCTTTTACCAGTAATATATGTATTTAATTCGTGATTCATTATAAACTGTTTAACAACGAGATTTAGCATACAAGCATATATAAATATATATACTCGAGCACTAGACATGGATACACAATTAATATATAAAAGATAAGATATGAATGCTCACGTATCAAGCACTGAAATCTCGTGGTCTACATTACATTACTGATTACAAACAAACTATAGCTCACCAACATTCGTGTTGACTTTTTAAGCATGTATTTCTCAGGTGCTTAGACTTGCTGTTAGACTTGCTGTCTTGGTGTTAGACTTGCTGTTAGAATTGATTTCTTGGTGTTATAGACTTGCCATTACAGACTTGCTGTGTTAGACTTCTACTGCATTACTTAGAGATGTCTCAATCATGGAACTTTTATTTTGCATTCGTAACTTACGTTATTTTCAAACAATGGCTTTGTAACGACCTTTGGGCCACATACTTATGTTAATGCTTCTATTCGTAGGAAGCACGTTATCTTTTGTAAAACAATTGAAGTTATCTTTTCATGAATGCAAAAACTGGTTTTTTTTAAACAGCATATAGTGTTTAACCTTGTAATGATCCTGTTGTTGATGATCCGTACACGATGATTTTGTATGGGGCGTCACATTTGGTATCAGAGCATTGGTTGTAGAGAATTAGGTTGCATTAGTGAGTCTTAACCGAGTCGAGTAGGATTCGCTAATAGCTAATCTACAACTTGCTTGTTTACCTGTTCCTGCGAAACTGCTGCATGCTACTGTATTATATTACTGCATGTTACTGCTTATTACTACTGCATGCTATTGATTACTTCTACTGCTATATGAACTTGCTGCATGCTACTGCTTACTTTCACTGTTATGTGAACTTGTTGTATGCTACTGCTTATTTTCTCTACTGCATGCTACCATCTGCTTTTGATTGCATGTTACTTCTGCTTAATACTGTTATTACTGCCATGCTATGTACTGCTGTAAAAGATCTAGGCTGTTGTAGTTATTATGCTTGATTACGCTCTCGCTACCCGTCTGCTATCCGCTGTACCAACTTGGAAAATTTATCTTCCCTAGTTCAGATGTTTTTTTGAACCCTTTTTCCACTCGTCTAACCCTAAGGACTAGTAATGTAAATCACCTGTTACTACCGTTCCACCGTTCCAGAGATCGAAAAATTACTTCACGCAATCTAGGAGGAGTACCCCTCAGATTACACGCCCACTAAAGTTGATCCTCGGAGGAGGAGATATGTGAGGACTTGTCGGAGTAACCGCACCCCCGAGCTCACTTTAATTAGCCACGTACAACGTATGAACATTAGAAGGTTGTTCAGTTTCTGCAAGGTGACCCGTATCCCGTACGCTTCTATGACCGTCACTTATCTCTTTCATTCTACACCACTACTCGACGATCTAACGACACTTCTGGACTTAGTCCCCAACACTCTTAGGAATTGGAGAAGTCGGGAGGACATCTCCTTTCACAAGGTCAGAGTGCCTTCTACTGATGCTCAACCATACCTAAAGACTTGGGAGTCGCCTCGAGACATATCGTATTACTACTTGCTACACGTACAACTCGACACGAGACCCAGATTGAATTTCTAGAAAGGAACCTAACGACATTACCTGAACCCGAACATTTTAAAGAAATTTCGGGACATTTAGGCATTGATGCATGACCTACGGAACCTACGCACCCACACTGAGAAACTGTGAGATTAATTATATAGATTTTGTTTTGAGATAGCATAGATAAAGCACCGTTAGATGGAATTTAGTAGAGCTTGAAGTGATCACATTACGTTGACCGTATGGAGTGATATTGGAATGAACGTACGATTTAGTACAATATAATGACGCCGGGCCAGCGTGATTATATTGAAGTTGTAACGACTCAACCCATTATCCAATCGAATACGCGGCAAAAGATTTTTTTTTTTTTTTATTTCAGAAGGGCGCGCGGCGCGCAACCCTTTAGGTGCGCGGCGCGCACAAGGCCTGACAGCCTCTGTTCCGGATTTTCCAAATTTTGATTAAAGATCTCACACTTCCCGACACTTTTAGACGAAACGCTTTTCACAACACATTATAATAAACAAGACTAACGCGTTCCAATAATAAAATGAGTTTTACGACACCGGGCCCACGTCGGCCGTTTTACGACTTTCGTACAAAATACAAGTTTCAATCCCAATTTACACTTAGACGAGTTAGGACTTTATAACCCAACCCGATACCAAGAGCATAATCCCGGGGACTACCAAATCCCCAATCCGCGTCCGCATATCCAAAAGCTACCCCATCGAGCCCAAGCGCTCCTACGCAACTTGTCTAACAACTAGCTAACCTCATAACAAAATACCTGAAAAAGGTAAACAACGAGAGGGGTAAGCATGAAGCTTAGTGAATGCAATAATTATACATATACATATATAATCTACTTACTTGCAAACACTTACACAAATACCGCATACATGCTAGCAATCTAATTAGCATACCATCGCAAGTATAAAGCTAATAATCTCCCATACCGTAAGCTAGCATAACAAATAGCATATATTCATCACAATAGTAAATGCTAAATAAACAACCCACACAATATGGTTAACCATTCTCGCGTCATGGTGCTACCGGCTCTTTGGTTCACACCATACGCATTTGTCATGATGCTACCGGCTCTTTGGTTCACAACACAACTCGAGTCATACTCACGCTAGAGTGATACCAGCTCTTTAGTTCACACTCTAACAACGCTAAGGTGCTACCGGGTCTTTGGTTCACACCCTAACAAATCGTGCTATAGCGCTACCGGCTCTTTGGTTCACACTATAACACACGTACTATGACGCTACTGGCTCTTTGGTTCACATCATAGCAGGCCCGCACATACTATGGCACTACCGGCTCTTTGGTTCATACCATAGCATACAAATAAATACATTATATACATATGCATATAATTATTCCACTCACCTTGGATTGCCCGCACAAGTCATGTATGTAATTCACATCCAAACGCAAACGAGCAAGCTTTACCTATAATACGCATATAGATATACACACAATCAACATACATTCTCTACAAGAGAATTCGACGCCAACACCCTTAACCGAGTGTTTCTATCTAACACAACGACCCGCCCATTTAGTCACCTAAAATGGACTTCACCAATTACCACTACGGGTGGTAATTCTGACCCATTCAAACAAGTACAATTTAACCAAAATTATACTTGACCCCATTTAAGCCAATATAGGTCTTAACAAAATTGCTTATTAACCAATTAATCCAAAATTAAAGTCATTACCAAATTTGACCCATCTTATTTCACCCGTTTTGACATAAGTCCCGAAAACGCCCAAAATCACTAACGACTAGTGATTATAATTTAAAAACACCAATTAACACCTAAATCAAACATTTATATACTTGGTTCATCAAATCTTGACCACATATTTTAGTTTGACTCCAAATCAAGGTTAACACTCATTTTAACCAACTAACATGTTCTTATGAACATCTAAGTCACCAATACATATACAATCTAGTGATTAACACCCAAACCAATGACAAATACTTCCAAATTTATCATCTAACCCTAAACCCACAATAATCGGGTTCACTTACACTAGCAATACAACAAAACCCCTAATTTAATGAGAAATGGGGTTTAGAACCCTTACAAG
The DNA here is from genome assembly GCF_046630445.1 of Rutidosis leptorrhynchoides. NCBI lineage: Eukaryota > Viridiplantae > Streptophyta > Magnoliopsida > Asterales > Asteraceae > Rutidosis > Rutidosis leptorrhynchoides. The sequence goes on from NC_092335.1 coordinate 502,624,515, forward strand.
CTCAAACCCTAAACATAAACAAGAATCTTACAATTAAATTCGGAGTTAGGGCTTACCAACACTACCAAAACGTAGCCAAGAACGAGATGAACAACGTTAACACCCGAGCTTTTGATCGATTCAAGCTTCTTCATCTCCAAAACCCCAAATCTCTCTCTAGAATTCCCTTTCTCTCTCTAAGATAGATGAGAGTGTTTGTGGATGTGAAAGTGATCCAAAAGTGGATCTAAAACTGCCAATATGTCCACAGATCCGTCCTCAAGTGAAAAGACCAAAAAGCCCCTCATTTAACTCAAAAATAGAAAAGACAAAAAAACTGTCTCAGGTGGGGTGCGCGGCGCGCACCCTTGAATGTGCGCGGCGCGCACAAGGGTTTAAACCGATTCTGAAGTTCAGGGACTGATTCTGACTAATCCCGATTCTGATGTAAATTCTGAAAATGCATAAGTGTTAGGTGCACACATTTTCTGACACTTCCAGGAACATTTTCTGATGCACAAAATTCAGGATCTTACAACTCTCCCCCACTTAAACTGGATCACGTCCCCGTGATCTCCGTCACTTAACCCACAGGAAACTCACACTATGGTCCTCCGACACACATCCAAACTCGATGTCCATATAATTTCCATTAACCCGAATATCTCACCACACACTAACAATTGCTAGCATGCATTACCGCAACCAGCGGCATCTCATACGCTCAACGTCCAAAATGCCCAATTAGGAAATACGGAAAACACCATATATTCCTTTAAGTTCTCTCGGCTACAACTCGCAACAAGCTACATCCATAACCATATCGCCCAACGCGATCTACTAGGTCTACTACGCCGTGAACCAAGTCTTGCATTAATCCAAATCGAGAAGGATTCATTCCGCGTCAAAACTCAGTAGTTCATCGTTTCATAAACGCACCACTCGACCGGTTATTCATGTATGTTCTCTATTTCAAGAACCAACTTCCCCCGTCTCCACAACCGGGTTATTCCTTCAACCAATAAATCTTGGTACCCCAAAATAATCCGTTTAGGAACACCACTTTCCCATCAATCGATCCGCACACGACCATCCATCGCTGGATTAATCCAGGATGACAATAATACACCACGTGCTAAACAATACATCAACACTCGACACATGGTTTCTCCTCCAAACCCTACTACACGATCACACAAGACGGCCCCCCTAGTACTAGCATGAAAACTATTTGTGTACTAGAATCCCATCAATAACAAATTATTTTCACAACAAATTCGCAATTCGCCACACGACCCACAAAATATTCACCAACGCCGGCTGAATCCTCCTACCTAGACCGTCCATTAAGGATGGCCTTGACATTCCAATGCAACCTACGGGTCACATCACTGGGGTACACAATTTCGCAACCAAACAACATCCGTGTGTCTCTACGTGAGACAATCGGAGTCGAAACTTTTCGCCTCACAATCGTCCATAAAGTGGAATAGTCCACTGACGATCTCCACGATTACGTTTTCCGACTGGGAAAATACAGTATCCTTCGCGATAACGAACTCGTACCGAACCAATAATACTATACGAGTTCACGACAACCCAGATTTCCACTATGAGAGCACCAGCAATGACAGCTTCACTCTCTCACTCCGAAATCTCAAACTTCACATTTGGTCTCGTACCGCACATTGGTACTACACGACCACCCTACATAAGAGTCTTACACTTCCTTTCACCTCATCACCAGAATCTTCACGGAAAACATTCCGAAATCGTAACTCATAATCGTAATGCACGATCTCGAGTCGACATCAACAACCTATCACTCTTCCTCGTTAGGAACTCCGAATACCTATTAAGGCTTAGCACAGTACACTCCGACACTTCGCTATTTATAACACCACCGGAGCTTCCTTGGGCGGCAGTAAAAACTCCCTCACTTAGAAATGTGGCTCCACATTCTCACCGCGAAGGTGATAACATCCTGGGGAATTAGCATTCCACGAAACACATGACCATTCTCATCACTGGTCATCCACTCTAAATCACCACGAATTCACTACGGGCTCTCAGAGGCGACATACACATTCGCTTGAAGTGACGTACACGCGATAACATCGCACCTTCATACCATAATTACTATTAACAGTCCTTAATCGTTCGCAAAGCGAACTCCACTAAGGTCTCACATACGCCTCTACGACTAGGCATATGCCACTCCGCTTAATCAGTCGTGCATCTCAGTCGAGATCACCCGACCTTCCACTCAACGAACCTTTATCAACAATGGCTCACTCTCATGGTGAGGAGTGACCAATCCGACACAATAATTGCGTCGGCCGCAATATCAACAATTCATCATAATCTTTGGCCTAACCGAAGATTAAGTACATCACCGGCTCACCGGTCATCTTTACCCATCCATCACTTAAGAGCAACAAGATTCGCTCATCCGTCACTTCATAAGAAGTATTTATCACAATGCTCTTAAACTTCGACTTTCACAACTGTCGAATTACTATCACCCGTCGATCACTATTATAATCTCCGATGCTTCCAAGGGTATTTCACGGTCACCCTAAGCACAAAGTGATCACACCACTACCGGAGTTGAACATTACACTAGCAGGTATAAAGAGGCACCTGACGCAGTGTCATGCAAACTCCCACCACCATCAACCGAATTTTAGAATCTAAATCTTTAGGTTCCATACATCCGATGTCACCCATCTCTCTATAATAATGACCCGAAGTCATACCTACCCGATAACCTTACGGTTAATTGTCTTATCGAAAGTTCCTAGTGATCACACGCTACCCACAATTCCCACAAGGCCAAACGATATAGCCTCGCGAAACCTTTCATCTAACACTAAAGAGATGCTTGAAAACACCAAGTCTTACACCCTTTCGCACATCGACACATCCACCACTACAAGGGATATTCCTTTAGGAATGTTACTCTATAATCCACAACACGCTAACACACTAACGCAATTACCGTCGTACGGGTCCCACTCCCATGAGTTTAATGACCCTAAGACTACTCGGTTCGCCAATTCCAAGACGACTCATAATTAGAATCCTAACACGATTCTCTAACCACACACTCTACCGAGTGTAACCCCGTTCTACAATCATTAGACTTGCTACATCCCATTACGGGATTCAAGTCCTTGTCGCACACACATACACACTAATCGGTCATCCTAGTTACGATGGGTAACTACAACCAATGACGATCTCAAAATGCACCCACTACGTAGGGTGACTAAAAATGCGCTGAACTCGTGAGTTGGCTCGCTCACTTAACTAACCGGATCCATCGTACACTTCCCGACCCACAAAGAACCTGTTGTGACAACAAGCACATCACTCGTGACTACTATATCCTAGGAACCAATAAAAGATTCCTAATTCGTCCCGTTCTACCCCAACCATGCCACGTTTCCTCTGTTCGGTACTTGTCATGTCATGCTTAGTGTCAAGATACACTTTCGTAATAATGGTGATCAGTCATTATTACAAATGCGTACCTTACCATTTCCACATGGTCACGCAAAGTACTTTACCCGGACTGACGCAACATTCACACAAATAACACGCGATAACTCCTAGTACCCGAATGACCAAAGTCCTTATCGTGAACTTGATCACTCAAAACCGCCAAACATACGAATCTCTCCAATAGATTCATCCCTAGGATACCGCACAAAAGGTACCTGTATATATACACCTATATACAATATAATAATAATTGTACACAAGTACACCGCAGCTACAAGTCAACCTACATCCTAGGTGACTATCACTAAAACAATGTCCAAGTTTGCCTGCTTACATTAGGCACTAGCTATCTAATGCACTAATTTACACGTGAAATAAGGCCCCATATAATCACACTTTGGACAAACACAAGTCCTAGTTAGTCACCTACTCTAAGGCACTAACAAATCTCAATCCAACCCGTATTCCTACAAGTTCAAATAATACATAACCGCCAATAAGTCTAAGACTAGGCACCAATTCCAAGGTCACCTAATTCCCTTAGACTATGCTCTGATACCACTTGTAACAACTCAACCCGTTATCCAATCGAATACGCAGCAAAAGATTTTTTTTTTTAATTTCAGAAGGGTGCGCGGCGTGCAACCCTTTAGGTGCGCGGCGCGCACAAGGCCTGACAGCCTCTGTCTGGATTTTCCAAATTTTGATTAAAGATCTCCCACTTCCCGACACTTTTAGACGAAACGCTTTTCACAACACATTATAATAAACAAGACTAACGCGTTCCAATAATAAAATGAGTTTTACGACACCGGGCCCACGTTGGCCGTTTTACGACTTTCGTACAAAATACAAGTTTCAATCTCAATTTACACTTAGACGAGTTAGGACTCTATAACCCAACCCGATACCAAGAGCATAATCCCGGGGACTACCAAATCCCCAATCCGCATCCGCATATCCAAAAGCTACCCCATCGAGCCCAAGCGCTCCTAAGCAACTAGTCTAACAACTAGCTAACCTCATAACAAAATACCTGAAAAAGGTAAACAACGAGAGGGGTAAGCATGAAGCTTAGTGAATGCAATAATTATACATATACATATATAATCTACTTACTTGCAAACACTTACACAAATACTGCATACATGCTAGCAATCTAATTAGCATACCATCGCAAGTATAAAGCTAATAATCTCCCATACCGTAAGCTAGCATAACAAATAGCATATATTCATCACAATATTAAATGCTAAATAAACAACCCACACAATATGGTTAACCATTCTCGCGTCATGGTGCTACTGGCTCTTTGGTTCACACCATGCGCATTTGTCATGATGCTACCGGCTCTTTGGTTCACATCACAACTCGAGTCATACTCACGCTAGAGTGCTACCGGCTCTTTGGTTCACACTCTAACAACGCTAAGGTGCTACCGGCTCTTTGGTTCACACCCTAACAAATCGCGCTATAGCGCTACCGGCTCTTTGGTTCACACTATAACACACGTACTATGACGCTACCGGCTCTTTGGTTCACATCATAGCACGCCCGCACATACTATGGCACTACCGGCTCTTTGGTTCATACCATAGCATACAAATAAATACATTATATATATATGCATATAATTATTCCACTCACCTTGGATTGCCCGCACAAGTCATGTATGTAATTCACATCCAAACGCAAACGAGCAAGCTTTACCTATAATACGCATATAGATATACACACAATCAACATACATTCTCTACAAGAGAATTCGACGCCAACACCCTTAACCGAGTGTTTCTATCTAACACAACGACCCGCCCATTTAGTCACCTAAAATGGACTTCACCAATTACCACTACGGGTGGTAATTCTGACCCATTCAAACAAGTACAATTTAACCAAAATTATACTTGACCCCATTTAAGCCAATATAGGTCTTAACAAAATTGCTTATTAATCAATTAATCCAAAATTAAAGTCATTACCAAATTTGACCCATCTTATTTCACCCGTTTTGACATAAGTCCCAAAAACGCCCAAAATCACTAATGACTAGTGATTATAATTTAAAAACACCAATTAACACCTAAATCAAACATTTATATACTTGGTTCATCAAATATTGACCTCATATTTTAGTTTGACTCCAAATCAAGGTTAACACTCATTTTAACCAACTAACATGTTCTTATGAACATCTAAGTCACCAATACATATACAATCTAGTGATTAACACCCAAACCAATGACAAATACTTCCAAATTTATCATCTAACCCTAAACCCACAATAATCGGGTTCACTTACACTAGCAATACAACAAAACCCCTAATTTAATGAGAAATAGGGTTTAGAACCCTTACAAGCTCAAACCCTAAACATAAACAAGAATCTTACAATTAAATTCGGAGTTAGGGCTTACCAACACTACCAAAACGTAGCCAAGAACGAGATGAACAACGTTAACACCCGAGCTTTTGATCGATTCAAGCTTCTTCATCTCCAAAACCCCAAATCTCTCTCTAGAATTCCCTTTCTCTCTCTAAGATATATGAGAGTGTTTGTGGATGTGAAAGTGATCCAAAAGTGGATCTAAAACTGCCAATATGTCCACAGATCCGTCCTCAAGTAAAAAGACCAAAAAGCCCCTCATTTAACTCAAAAATAGAAAAGACAGAAAAACTGTCTCAGGTGGGGTGCGCGGCGCGCACCCTTGAATGTGTGCGGCGCGCACAAGGGTTTAAACCGATTCTGAAGTTCAGGGACTGATTCTGACTAATCCTGATTCTGATGTAAATTCTGAAAATGCATAAGTGTTAGGTAGACCTTTTGTGGTGCTTTCTAGTGCACACATTTTCTGACACTTCCAGGAACATTTTCTGGTGCACAAAATTCAGGATCTTACAGAAGTGAATCATGCAGAAGTCTCAATGTTACTATATAAGGAATATGAAGTGATTCAAAGAAAATTTTAGTAGGAACCACTTGAGTATACGCATTATAGTCTGTTTGAGGTAGGAATAACCACTAAGCCCAAATACGGTACAAGAAGGGTCTTGATTGCAGAATTGATAACCCGGAAATCTGTAATAGATATAGATACCCTGGACACTTAAGGAAAAAGTTCTCAAATAGGAAAAACTTTGGACTTACTTGCGGTAGAGGAATCGTTATCTCAGCTATGGAGACTCACATGGATCCTGATTTTAGTTAGGGTACGATTCGTCACAACGTTTTATTGTCTCGAAGTTGTTTAATATTAGAACGATAGAAACCTTATATCTAAGAACCTTAGTGTTATGACTAATAAGCCATTAACAACTATGAGAGTTAAGTGTTCTATAGGACAAGCTAATGGTAAGCTGACAGAGATAGAGGAGTAATTTAAGGTAGTACCTTAAAATTAATAGGTGGGTCATTTGGAGATGACCTCATGTCAACAAAACTTGGAAGTTTTGAAGTAGTAGTGGAAAGGATTAGTTACCTACGCACAAGCAGATGTTATTTGAGAAAATTGATGTAGTGACCCGAACTTTTCCATGTTTATATATATTAATTGAGATTGATATTTACATGATTAAATGTTTCCAACATGTTAAACAATCAAACTTGTTAAGACTTGATTAATTGAAATATGTTTCATATAGACAATTGACCACCCAAGTTGATCGGTGATTCACGAACGTTAAAACTTGTAAAAACTATATGATGACATATATATGGATATATATATAGTTAACATGATACTATGATAAGTAAACATATCATTAAGTATATTAACAATGAACTACATAGGTAAAAACAAGACTACTAACTTAATGATTTTTAAACGAGACATATATGTAACGATTATCGTTGTAAAGACATTTAATGTATATATATCATATTAAGAGATATTCATACATGATAAAATCATGATAATATAATAATTTAAAATCTCATTTGATATTATAAACATTGGGTTAACAACATTTAACAAGATCGTTAACCTAAAGGTTTCAAAACAACACTTACATGTAACGACTAACGATGACTTAACGACTCAGTTAAAATGTATATACATGTAGTGTTTTAATATGTATTTATACACTTTTGAAAGACTTAAATACACTTATCAAAATACTTCTACTTAACAAAAATGCTTACAATTACATCCTCGTTCAGTTTCATCAACAATTCTACTCGTATGCACCCGTATTCGTACTCGTACAATACACAGCTTTTAGATGTATGTACTATTGGTATATACACTCCAATGATCAGCTCTTAGCAGCCCATGTGAGTCACCTAACACATGTGGGAACCATCATTTGGCAACTAGCATGAAATATCTCATAAAATTACAAAAATATGAGTAATCATTCATGACTTATTTACATGAAAACAAAATTACATATCCTTTATATCTAATCCATACACCAACGACCAAAAACACTTACAAACACTTTCATTCTTCAATTTTCTTCATCTAATTGATCTCTCTCAAGTTCTATCTTCAAGTTCTAAGTGTTCTTCATATATTCTACAAGTTCTAGTTACATAAATTCAAGAATACTTTCAAGTTTGCTAGCTCACTTCCAATCTTGTAAGGTGATCATCCAACCTCAAGAAATCTTTGTTTCTTATAGTAGGTTATCATTCTAATACAAGGTAATAATCATATTCAAACTTTGGTTCAATTTCTATAACTATAACAATCTTATTTCAAGTGATGATCTTACTTGAACTTGTTTTCGTGTCATGATTCTGCTTCAAGAACTTCGAGCCATCCAAGGATCCGTTGAAGCTAGATCCATTTTTCTCTTTTCCAGTAGGTTTATCCAAGGAACTTAAGGTAGTAATGATGTTCATAACATCATTCGATTCATATATATAAAGCTATCTTATTCGAAGGTTTAAACTTGTAATCACTAGAACATAGTTTAGTAAATTCTAAACTTGTTCGCAAACAAAAGCTAATCCTTCTAACTTGACTTTTAAAATCAAATAAACACATGTTCTATATCTATATGATATGCTAACTTAATGATTTAAAACCTGGAAACACGAAAAACACCGTAAAACCGGATTTACGCCGTCGTAGTAACACCGCGGGCTGTTTTGGGTTAGTTAATTAAAAACTATGATAAACTTTGATTTAAAAGTTGTTATTCTGAGAAAATGATTTTTATTATGAACATGAAACTATATCCAAAAATTATGGTTAAACTCAAAGTGGAAGTATGTTTTCTAAAATGGTCATCTAGACGTCGTTCTTTCGACTGAAATGACTACCTTTACAAAAACGACTTGTAACTTATTTTTCCGACTATAAACCTATACTTTTTCTGTTTAGATTCATAAAATAGAGTTCAATATGAAACCATAGTAATTTGATTCACTCAAAACGGATTTAAAATGAAGAAGTTATGGGTAAAACAAGATTGGATAACTTTTCTCATTTTAGCTACGTGAAAATTGGTACCAAATCTATTCTAACCATAACTTAATCAACTTGTATTGTATATTATGTAATCTTGAGATACCATAGACACGTATACAATGTTTCAACCTATCATGTCGACACATCTATATATATTTCGGAACAACCATAGACACTCTATATGTGAATGTTGGAGTTAGCTATACAGGGTTGAGGTTGATTCCAAAATATATATAGTTTGAGTTGTGATCAATACTGAGATACGTATACACTGGGTCGTGGATTGATTCAAGATAATATTTATCGATTTATTTCTGTACATCTAACTGTGGACAACTAGTTGTAGGTTACTAACGAGGACAGCTGACTTAATAAACTTAAAACATCAAAATATATTAAAAGTGTTCTAAATATATTTTGAACATACTTTGATATATATGTATATATTGTTATAGGTTCGTGAATCAACCAGTGGCCAAGTCTTACTTCCCGACGAAGTAAAAATATGTGAAGGTGAGTTATAGTCCCACTTTTAAAATATAATATTTTTGGGATGAGAATACATGCAGGTTTTATAAATGATTTACAAAATAGACACAAGTACGTGAAACTACATTCTATGGTTGAGTTATCGAAATCGAATATGCCCCTTTTTATTAAGTCTGGTAATCTAAGAATTAGGGAACAGACACCCTAATTGACGCGAATCCTAAAGATAGATCTATTGGGCCTAACAAACCCCATCCAAAGTACCGGATGCTTTAGTACTTCGAAATTTATATCATATCCGAAGGGTGTCCCGGAATGATGGGGATATTCTTATATATGCATCTTGTTAATGTCGGTTACCAGGTGTTCACCATATGAATGATTTTTATCTCTATGTATGGGATGTGTATTGAAATATGAAATCTTGTGGTCTATTATTATGATTTGATATATATAGGTTAAACCTATAACTCACCAACATTTTTGTTAACGTTTTAAGCATGTTTATTCTCAGGTGATTATTAAGAGCTTCCGCTATCGCATACTTAAATAAGGACGAGATTTGGAGTCAATGATTGTATGATATTATGTAAAAACTGCATTCAAGAAACTTATTTTGTTGTAACATATTTGTATTGTAAGCCATTATGTAATGGTCGTGTGTAAACAGGATATTTTAGATTATCATTATTTGATAATCTACGTAAAGCTTTTTAAACCTTTATTGATGAAATAAAGGTTATGGTTTGTTTTAAAATGAATGCAGTCTTTGAAAAACGTCTCATATAGAGGTCAAAACCTCGCAACGAAATCAATTAATATGGAACGTTTTTAATCAATAAGAACGGGACATTTCAGTTGGTATCAGAGCGTTGGTCTTAGAGAACCAGAATTTTGCATTAGTGTGTCTTATCGAGTTTGTTAGGATGCATTAGTGAGTCTGGACTTCGACCGTATTTACTTGAAAAATGATTGCTTAACAAATTTTGTTGGAAACTATATATTTTTAACATGTGAATATTATGTGATATATTAATCTCTTAACGCGTTTGATATTATGTGATAGATGTCTACCTCTAGAACAAGTCCCATTGACTCACCTAATAATAATGAAGAGTCAAATGTAAATTGAAATGATTCGTGGACTGATTCACAAGTTCCCGAAGAGGAACCGGAAGAAGAGTCAGAACCGGAAGAAGAATCGGAACCGGAAGAAGAATCGGAACCGGATGAAGAAATAGAACCGGTGGGGGAAATAATAAAATGGTTAAGTAAAAGAAAATCCTCAACCAACCGACCAAGGTTAATTATGGTCAATGGTGTTTCCGCCAAGGAAGCAAAATATTGGGAGGATTACCAATTCTCCGATGAATCGGATTCTGACGAGAATTCCGATGATGTTATAGAAATTACCCCAACTGAATTTAAAAAAGCAAAAGAAAATAATAAGGGAAAGGGCATAAAAATAGAGAAATCTAATTCCAACCCCGATGAACTTTATATGTATCGTCAACCCCCGAAGTCCTTAAGTTGTAACAATGACTCGGGAACCTCTAAACCACCAGGTTTTTCTAAACCAATGTGGAAAATGACGGCTCGTATTAGGGGAACATCATATATCCCTAGAAACTTGGCAAAACGAACCAAAACCGAAGAAGAAGAAACAAGCGATTCGGAATAAGATAGTTGTATTCGTGTGGTGTAATATATGTAATATAGTGTGCTTATGCTTTATGATATATGTAAAAATTGCTTGTATTAATAAGTATTTTTTTTATGAATCTAACTCTTGTCTATTTTACAGTATAAAAACACAAAATAGATAGACAACCCAATATTTTAAGAGACCTACCCGGAGACATGATTGATGAAATCTTGTCTAGAGTCGGTCAGAATTCTTAGGCACAACTATTTAAGGCGAGATCAGTTTGTAAGACCTTCGAAGAACGTTCCAAGAATGCCTTGGTTTATAAAAGGCTTTCGTTCGAAAGATGGGGGATATCACATTGGGAAATCCATAAGTTATGATGTGTTTACTTTGACGCATATATTGCGGGGAACCCAAATGCTATTTTACGCAATGGGTTAAGAAATTATTTTGACTCAATATATCCGAATATTGGACTTCGTGATTTAGAAAAAGCGGCTAACATGCAACATAAAGAAGCATGTTATGCTTACGGATTAGTAATGTTCGCTTCTCACCAAAGTGAGAACAAGAACATCGGGCTACAACTATTAAACAAAACGTTCCCACAAGTGACGGAGTCGGTAATTGGGGTAAGAAATGAGGTTTTTAGATTGTTACGGGACTGTTGGACATTACGTAACCCTCGTCCCTTTGACGACGTTACAACACGCTGTCTTATCAACGGCCATAACGGTTATGTTCCACAAGACCAAGGATGGGAAGTAATCCTAGTAAAACCAGAATGCATGACTTGTTTCTGGACGTATGAATTACGTGTCTTTATTGCCTTTGCTGAACGACTTGTGTACTAGCTAGAATTATCTTCACAACCATCTTGTATCAAATTTATTGTGTGCTATATTTCATGCTATATGTAAAATAAGCGGTATTGTAAGTTTGTAAAATATTGTGTAAAAGTTTGAACGCGAAATATTATTATAATCAGTTTTTCATATAGAATTGTAGTAGTTGAATTGTATATTAGCTACTAAGTATGAACTTAACGGGTAGGTACTACCCGAATTTAAACTTATAAAACGCTAATATGAAGAAAAAGCTTTTATAAATGAGTTCATATTATGCTACGAAATACTATTAACTACTCTTAATATTCTGTATGATTAACTTGTTCCATTTGACTATTTTGAAGGAAATAGCACCGACTACTCGACACACCGTGAATATGAATGAAGAGGAATTCCGTACTTTTCTAGCTTCAAACATAGCCGCTGTACAAGCTGCGCTACATACCAACAATAACCTTGGATCTAGCAGTACAGGAAATCGTGTAGGATGCACCTACAAAGAATTCACTGCCTACAAACCTTTGGAATTTGATGGAACCAAGGACCGATCGGATTGAAACGGTGGACCGAGAAGGTCGAATCGGTGTTTGCCATAAGTAAGTGTACTGAAGAGGACAAAGTGAAGTATGTGAAGACCCGTCCTAATCCATCCGGACGAAGTCCATATCGATTATAAACGATTCACAACAGTTGATTACATCGCGAGGTACTTGACCTCTATATGATACATTTTACAAACATTGCATTCGTTTTTGAAAAGACAAACTTTCATTACATCGAAAGTTGACAGGCATGCATACCATTTCATAATATATCCAACTATAATTGACTTGATAATAATCTTGATGAACTCGACGACTCGAATGCAACGTCTTTTGAAATATGCCATGAATGACTCCAAGTAATATCTATAAAATGAGCAAATACACAGCGGAAGATTTCTTTCGTACCTGAGAATAAACATGCTTTAAAGTGTCAACCAAAAGGTTGGTGAGTTCATTAGTTTAACTTAAACAATCGTTTCCATCATTTTAATAGACCACAAGATTTCAGATTTCCATTTCTCATAAACATACGTCCCATGTATAGAGACAAAAATATCATTCATATGGATTGAACACCTGGTAACCGACATTAACAATATGCATATATAAGAATATCTCCATCATTCCGGGATCCTCCTTCGGACATGATATAAATTTCGAAGTACTAAAACATCCGGTACTTTGGATGGGGCTTGTTGGGCCCGATAGATCTATCTTTAGGATTCGCGTCAATTAGGGTGTCTGTTCCCTAATTCTTAGATTACCAGACTTAATAAAAAGGGGCATATTCGACTTCGATAATCCAACCATAGAATGTAGTTTCACGTACTTGTGTCAATTTCGTAAAACAGTTATAAAAGTTGCGCATGTATTCTCAGCCCAAAAATATAAAGGGTAAAAAGGCAAATGAAACTCACGATACTGTATTTTGTAGTAAAAATACATATGACATCATTGAACAATGCAGGGTTGGCCTCGGATTTACGAACCTATATCAATTGTGTATATATTAATACGTATAATGTAAGTTACAAAATTTCATTTATTAATATGTATTATTTATATATTATAGTTTTGTAGAATTTATTCTAACCTTTATTTTAAAACGTATACTTATATTATATTTTATATATATATCGATTTTATGTATATATATCTATAATGATTTACGTTTATATAAATAGTGACATTAATATATTTATATACATATATTTGTGGTTAGTATTGTATTTATGAAATTTTATTAGTTTGTTATGTGAATTATTAATACAATCCTAGTATATACCATAAGTATATATATAGTGTACAAAAGATTTATTTTTTAAAATAATAATTTAGATAATAATGATTTACTAATAATAATAATAATTTTATTAATAATGATAATACTAATAGCAAAAAAAATGAAAATGATAACTGTTAATGATACTAATAATAATAACTCTAAAATAATATTAATACTAATACCATACTTATGTTAATAATAAGGGTTCTAATATTTATAAAATGATAAATGATAATCATAATAATACTAGTAAATATTAATGATGATACTGATAAATATGATATTATTAATTGTAAATGTACTGATGATACAATTATTTATAAACCGGTACAAATTCTAATATTGATGATAATAATATATTTTTATTTCCTTCATAATAATAATAATGATAATCATAATCATAATCCTAATGATGATAAAATACTAAAATGATAAGTTTATTACTAATAATAATATTATTAATACCTATCATAATAATAATAGTAATGTCTATAATACTTTCAAATATGATAACAAGTATGATACTAATAATAACAATAACAATAACAATCAAAACAATCACAATAATAATAATAATACTAATAATAATTAATATATAATAACAATAATAAAATTAGAAAAGAAAACTACCTCACATGAAAAGAGTTTCAAAAAAAAAAAGAAACTACCGTCCTCTGGAATCGATCTCGTGACCACATGCTCACACGCAAACACTCTCGACCATCCCACCAATTCTGATTCTCTGTACTAATATCGAATTTAAATTTTATATATAAACTGTTTTTCTTCTATTCCTCTTCTTCTCCACAAGTCCCATGGATTCAACAAAACATCAATAACCAAAAAAAAAAAACAAAATCGGGGTTCCCTTTAAAGCTTCAAAACATTACAGAAAAAAAATAATTTGGGTTCTAAAATAAAAAAAAAATACTAAAGGACTACTGCAGCGTCGGTTCTTGGAACAAAAAAAAATTGATTTCGTAATAGATAACATTATAGATAATGTTTATAACACGAAATAGTTTTCTAAACATGTATAAAAACTACTGGAATCGTCAATTTGATCAGAAACATATACACGAACGTGAATTTGTCTCAAGAACAATTGTTGACTTTTTTTAAACTAAACTTTGACTTCAAAATTCAAGATCGATATAAAGATTTGAGAGTTGAGATTTTGCAGATAGATTCAAAGAAAGATTTCTAACCTTTCTGCATTTTTAGATTTTGAAACTTTATTCGAAATTGAATTAAGAGAAAAAAAAATTGGAGCGTGCAGAGAAGAAGAAAAAAAAATATCGCTGTGCTCTTTAATCCCATTGGATTTCCTTTTTATTTGATTTGCAATTATACATAATCATGTTGTAATAATAGAGATCGGTTGATAAAAAATGGAGAAAATGTCAACACAGGTTCACGAGTTGGGAGCAGGAAAGAAACAAAAAAATAATAATAATAGAGATAAAGGATACAGAGGTCACGCGTATAATATAGATCCCTACTGTTTTTTTTAATTAATAATAATAATATATAATAACAATACTATTAATATCTAATAATATTAATAAAATTAATAATAATGATAAATATAATATTAATGATAATAATAATTGTAAAAATGATAATAATAATAATAATACCATACTAATTATGATAATATTAATATTTTATCGATAATAATAATATTAGTAATAATAATCTAATATATACATCCAATTTCATCTTTATATGATATAAAGTGATATTATGAATACAAATATTGATATTTGACGATACAAATAACATTACTACAATAACTATATTTGTATTTAAATTTAATTTATTAATATCATCTATTATTATGTAATATTTAATAATTATGTAATATGTATTGTAACATATACTGAATATTATATATTTATGCATTTTAATATAAATATATTATAATATCTATTTACATACTAATTATATTATACTTATGTATGTAATTATGAAAAATATAAATGTTTTATATATGTAAGTATTATATATATTTATTAAAATAGTACATTATTTCATCATAGATATATTATAAATTTCTACATATACATAATATAATAATTATGTATAAAATCATATATATATAGTTATATTTATGTATATATGTATACTACCATATATATAAAATCATGTTTTAAATGTTGAGTAGATGATTAATTATGTATATTTTTACAATTAACTACAAAGTATAACATTGTACATTTAATATTTTGATAACGTTGGTAAAATATGTTTGAATCATTTATATACAATATACTATATATATTCAAAATGAAAATCTTTAGTTATTAAATGTTATCTTTTATAATAACAAAATTACTTAATAGTTCATTAATACTAATATAATTAGTTTTATATATAATTATTTATATTTACATTCTTAGTTACAATTAAAGGTTCGTGAATCGTCGGAAATAGTTAAAGGTCAAATGTTATCATGAAATAGTTCAAACATAATGAGACTCGGTTTAATAGACTTTGCTTATCGAGTCGAATCATATAAGATTATGTTTAAATTTGGTCGGAAATTCCCGGGTCATCACAGTACCTACCCGTTAAAGAAATTTCGTCCCGAAATTTGAGTGAGGTCGTCATAGCTAACAATAAATATGTTTTCCTGACGAATATGAGTTGATAACTTGAGTTTTATCATCATTGAGTAATATGGATAAAAATAATTCGATTATTCGAAGAGTGCGAATGAAGCTATTCACAAAAGGATGAAATGAGAAACAAAGATTTGTTTTTAACTTTTGACGTAGTCAGGTTTGAATTTAGAAAATAAGGCGCGTCTTAACTTTTGACATTGCCTTGGTTGAATTCCGAAATTTAAGGGATTTAAAGAAAATCTTGAAGATCTATAAAATCTGATTCTTCGGGATTTATGGAAATTAAGATCTTTTTAATTAAATACGGTGATCTGCCCCGATTACTACGTCTGATATTTCCAGTATAAATTAAGCTCTTCCTTTCCATTATTCTCACCATTCTTATACTTTCTTTCTTAGTTCATACATCCAAAAGATTCTGAAAATGATTAATCCAGTTCTGATCCTTGTCCTCATCCTTACTATCGCAACAATCATTCTCCTTTTTCAACTTCCACCAGAGGAATCTGCTTTCTTCTACTTCGCCCTCGGGATTATAATGTTTTTAATTCTCCCGTGTCTTTATGTTGCGATAATCATTGATATACACGGTTTGTAATTTATGTGTTGTTATCGGACTTTATATTCTCCTTTATATTTCAAAGCTCTATGCTTTTGTTTTCTCTTCCCGACTTCAAGTCAAGCGAATAATGGTCCAGAATTTATAGATATAGAGTTTCGAATGATTATAATGTTCTAAGCATGAAGGAACGTGATAGCACGATTTGATTTTCAAATTTATCAACATCACGGAAGATAGAACCATCAAGAATACATTTTCTTGATTTGTTACGGAGTTAAGTAGGATGAAAGAGTTATGTAACATGGCACATGATGACGTTATGATCTGTGAATCATCACGTTTCATTTAGAAACTCAACATGACTTACTGTAATATAATCACGTTGATCAAGTGTCATTATATTATACTAACTCATGCATCAGTTCCCATCATTACTTCAATAACATTCATATTTTAAGCTTGAAAATTTACAGAATATAGAAACTAACAGTTTCTATATGATGTAATACTGATAGCACGAAAAGATTAATGATTTCAGATAAGAATAGTTATAAAAATATCTCCAGAAATATGGAGGATATTTATAATGAAAGGTACGATAATATCTCAGAATATCTAAGATCAGAGGATGATAGAAACTATTGTCTGCAAGGGTTTAGAGTAAGGAGCAAGTTATTCACTATAGACTTTAGCAGACATTGAATTATTTGGATTCTTTGAAGTCAAACTTATTCTTTGTGATTTATCCACGGCTTTCTTCATAGTTTCGCATAATCTGCTTTTCGGTACTATATTTTCTATTGAATGTTTCCAATATATTGATACACAGGAAGCACGAAGAGGTATATAATTTCGGACGAGAATATTTATGAAAATATCCTCAGAAATATCAAAGATATTGATGATGATATTTTGGAATTTCTAAGTTCGACGGTTGATGGAGAAAGATTTTCCGCAAAGTTTTAACATGACTTCGGAGCAAGATATTCTCTAAAGATTTCAACGGATCCAGAATTACCTGAATCCTTTGAATATAGGATTTGGTCCTTGTATTTGTCCTTGGTCTCCTTCATGGGTAACTCAATCTGTTTTTCAATACCCAATTTTCTATCGAGCGTTCCTAACACTCCTTTCTTTATCATCAAACTTTGGTCCGTTTAGACCATCTACCATTTTTCTGTTTCCTCTGCATTTAATGCTATGATATCTGAATCATCGGTTATTAATCCGAGGTGGTTTCAGGAGAATTGTGTTTTTAGATGATTAAACGCTGATGGTAATGTGATGGAATATGAAAGGTTACCTGGTAACAATAAAAGAGCACGCGTATATATAAACGTTATAATAAGGTTGTTTCGTACGAAAAGTCGAAGTTGACTTGTTGGAGCTGTGACAAAATTGGCTAATTTTGAAAAGGGATCGCAAAGTTGTTTTTGTTAATAAATGCCAAAGGATCTGACGCGGCTACGTGTTGAACTTTTACTCAATTGCCGAGAGTTTCTCAGGTGCATAACTATATGCATAAATCTTTCCTTCCGTAGATGAAGTGCGGTTGATTCATCCTATCGATTGAGGTGTTTTCAAGAATCATGAAAGGTTTGAACGCAGAATGTAATCGTGAAGATACAAATGAGGTTTAAGACGAAATCAAGTGGCAAACTTGAAGAATTGTTTAGTTTCATATGTTATATTCAATATTTTAATTCATTTTAATTGTCCAATGTTATTAGTCCACAGTCGATAGTCCACAGTTGACAGTGCAATCATTCATATATAGTTTAATATATAATATTTGAATTAATTAATACGTATCGTGACCCGTGTACATGTCTCAGACTCGATCACAACTCAAAGTATATATATTATTATAGAATCAACCTCAACCCTGTATAGAGAACTCGATCATTACTGCATATAGAGTGTCTATGGTGATTCCAAATAATATATATAGATGTGTCGATATGATATGTCAAAACCTTGTATACGTGTCCCGATATTTAAAGTGCGTAAAATAAATAACAGAAATTAAATGACGATAAATAAAGTGCGTAAAGTAAATAACAGAAATTAAATGACAATAAATAAAATTGCGAGAATATAAATTGCGATAAAATAAATTGCGATAAATAAATTGCGATAAATAAAATGTAATACGGAATTAACAGTTAGCTAGGATTTTGTTAGCGTGGTTTCTTAATAAAATTTAATATTGTTAATTAGTCTGTTTCTAATCAATTTTTATTGTGTCCATTATTTCTTCATTATGCCACTTGTTGGATTCTGATAGGTCAAAATTCAAATATGAAATTGAATTTGAATGAAAATAGTTATTCTTTGGTGAACGGATAAGTATCTCGGTGGTTTTAAATAGGATAGTGAATAACTGTTGAATCAGATTCGAAGAATATACAGTGTAACTTATTAATGTGAAATTTAAATATTCCTCGGGTATTACCTACCCGTTAAAATATTTTTATTATTAACAGTTTGTATAAAAGAATTTTTAATTACAATCTTTATGAAAACATATATACATATATATTTTCTTCAGATGTAATCATGAATTTAATGAGTTAACATGATATTTAACTCATTTAGTTTTCAGTTGGAACTAGAATAAATAATCTCTAAAACATTAGAGATTACATAATCACCATGTCGAACGAAGATAACTGATGTAGAATGTCATGTAGAATGATGATTATACTCGAGGTATAGATTGAGATGTTGAGGCATGTGATATTGAAATTTGGGTTGTTGGTGGTACTGTTGGTGCCGGTGATTTGGATGAAGCTGGTACGTTTTGCACCATATTTTCCAAGACTACAACTTATGCGCGAAGTTCGTTAACTTCTTCTATTACACCGGGATGATTGTCGGTTCGGACGAGCGGATGAATGAGGTTTAGAATCTGAGATAGTATATGATCGTGATGAGATACTTTGGAAATGAGAGAGAAAATGGTGTCTCGAACAGGTTCGCCGGTAAACGTTTTAGGTTCATTGTCAAGAGGTGAATTTTGTTAGTGGAAATGATCGCCTTCTTCGCGTTTCCATTGATTAAGTCGACTACGAACCCATCTCCAATTCATTCAGAATAGATGATGGCTAATTGATCGATTCATTCCGGTTACTCTGCTTTCAGAGCTCGAGTGGAAATCCATATCGAAATAGCTGTCGGAATAACTATCGAAATAGCTATCGAAATCTGATGGACTCGAACTGGTTGAGGGATTCATCTCGTACGATCAGATGAAGGATTTTCGATAAGAAATAGATTATAGGATGTAGATTAGTACCCTGCAATACATAATTTACATATGCATATATAATACTAAAATCCCATAAGCTACGGAGGAATCTACGGAAGCTGTCAGGCAAAGGTAACAATAACAGATACGCTAAGATATGAATTTAACTATACACTGTCTATGCAATAAAGGCAGTAAGACGTGTCTTAGACTTTAAGGATGATAAGCAAATAATTTTTCGACACTAAATGATAAGTAAAACTTTTGACATGCAGACACGGTCGAAGTCCAGACTCATTAATGCATTCTAACGACTATCAGTTAGACTCACTAATGCAAGACCTGGTTCGCTAAGACCACCGCTCTGATACCAACTGTGAAGACCCGTCCTAATCCATCCGTACGAAGTCCATATCGATTATAAACGATTCACAACAGTTGATTACATCGCGAGGTACTTGACCTCTATATGATACATTTTACAAACATTGCATTCGTTTTTGAAAAGACAAACTTTCATTACATCGAAAGTTGACAGGCATGCATACCATTTCATAATATATCCAACTATAATTGACTTGATAATAATCTTGATGAACTCGACGACTCGAATGCAACGTCTTTTGAAATATGCCATGAATGACTCCAAGTAATATCTATAAAATGAGCAAATACACAGCGGAAGATTTCTTTCGTACCTGAGAATAAACATGCTTTAAAGTGTCAACCAAAAGGTTGGTGAGTTCATTAGTTTAACTTAAACAATCGTTTCCATCATTTTAATAGACCACAAGATTTCAGATTTCCATTTCTCATAAACATACGTCCCATGTATAGAGACAAAAATATCATTCATATGGATTGAACACCTGGTAACCGACATTAACAATATGCATATATAAGAATATCTCCATCATTCCGGGATCCTCCTTCGGACATGATATAAATTTCGAAGTACTAAAACATCCGGTACTTTGGATGGGGCTTGTTGGGCCCGATAGATCTATCTTTAGGATTCGCGTCAATTAGGGTGTCTGTTCCCTAATTCTTAGATTACCAGACTTAATAAAAAGGGGCATATTCGACTTCGATAATCCAACCATAGAATGTAGTTTCACGTACTTGTGTCAATTTCATAAAACAGTTATAAAAGTTGCGCATGTATTCTCAGCCCAAAAATATAAAGGGTAAAAAGGCAAATGAAACTCACGATACTGTATTTTGTAGTAAAAATACATATGACATCATTGAACAATGCAGGGTTGGCCTCGGATTTACGAACCTATATCAATTGTGTATATATTAATACGTATAATGTAAGTTACAAAATTTCATTTATTAATATGTATTATTTATATATTATAGTTTTGTAGAATTTATTCTAACCTTTATTTTAAAACGTATACTTATATTATATTTTATATATATATCGATTTTATGTATATATATCTATAATGATTTACGTTTATATAAATAGTGACATTAATATATTTATATACATATATTTGTGGTTAGTATTGTATTTATGAAATTTTATTAGTTTGTTATGTGAATTATTAATACAATCCTAGTATATACCATAAGTATATATATAGTGTACAAAAGATTTATTTGTTAAAATAATAATTTAGATAATAATGATTTACTAATAATAATAATAATTTTATTAATAATGATAATACTAATAGCAAAAAAAATGAAAATGATAACTGTTAATGATACTAATAATAATAACTCTAAAATAATATTAATACTAATACCATACTTATGTTAATAATAAGGGTTCTAATATTTATAAAATGATAAATGATAATCATAATAATACTAGTAAATATTAATGATGATACTGATAAATATGATATTATTAATTGTAAATGTACTGATGATACAATTATTTATAAACCGGTACAAATTCTAATATTGATGATAATAATATATTTTTATTTCCTTCATAATAATAATAATGATAATCATAATCATAATCCTAATGATGATAAAATACTAAAATGATAAGTTTATTACTAATAATAATATTATTAATACCTATCATAATAATAATAGTAATGTCTATAATACTTTCAAATATGATAACAAGTATGATACTAATAATAACAATAACAATAACAATCAAAACAATCACAATAATAATAATAATACTAATAATAATTAATATATAATAACAATAATAAAATTAGAAAAGAAAACTACCTCACATGAAAAGAGTTTCAAAAAAAAAAAGAAACTACCGTCCTCTGGAATCGATCTCGTGACCACATGCTCACACGCAAACACTCTCGACCATCCCACCAATTCTGATTCTCTGTACTAATATCGAATTTAAATTTTATATATAAACTGTTTTTCTTCTATTCCTCTTCTTCTCCACAAGTCTCATGGATTCAACAAAACATCAATAACCAAAAAAAAAAACAAAATCGGGGTTCCCTTTAAAGCTTCAAAACATTACAGAAAAAAAATAATTTGGGTTCTAAAATAAAAAAAAAAATACTAAAGGACTACTGCAGCGTCGGTTCTTGGAACAAAAAAAAATTGATTTCGTAATAGATAACATTATAGATAATGTTTATAACACGAAATAGTTTTCTAAACATGTATAAAAACTACTGGAATCGTCAATTTGATCAGAAACATATACACGAACGCGAATTTGTCTCAAGAACAATTGTTGACTTTTTTAAACTAAACTTTGACTTCAAAATTCAAGATCGATATAAAGATTTGAGAGTTGAGATTTTGCAGATAGATTCAAAGAAAGATTTCTAACCTTTCTGCATTTTTAGATTTTGAAACTTTATTCGAAATTGAATTAAGAGAAAAAAAATTGGAGCGTGCAGAGAAGAAGAAAAAAAAATATCGCTGTGCTCTTTAATCCCATTGGATTTCCTTTTTATTTGATTTGCAATTATACATAATCATGTTGTAATAATAGAGATCGGTTGATAAAAAATGGAGAAAATGTCAACACAGGTTCACGAGTTGGGAGCAGGAAAGAAACAAAAAAATAATAATAATAGAGATAAAGGATACAGAGGTCATGAAATGTCCCGTTCTTATTGATTAAAAACGTTCCATATTAATTGATTTCGTTGCGAGGTTTTGACCTCTATATGAGACATTTTTCAAAGACTGCATTCATTTTTAAAACAAACCATAACCTTTATTTCATAGATAAAGGTTTTAAAAAGCTTTACGTAGATTATCAAATAATGATAATCTAAAATATCCTGTTTACACACGACCATTACATAATGGTTTACAATACAAATATGTTACAACAAAATAAGTTTCTTGAATGCAGTTTTTACACAATATCATACAAGCATGGACTCCAAATCTCGTCCTTATTTAAGTATGCGACAGCGGAAGCTCTTAATAATCACCTGAGAATAAACATGCTTAAAACGTCAACAAAAATGTTGGTGAGTTATAGGTTTAACCTATATATATCAAATCATAATAATAGACCACAAGATTTCATATTTCAATACACATCCCATACATAGAGATAAAAATCATTCATATGGTGAACACCTGGTAACCGACATTAACAAGATGCATATATAAGAATATCCCCATCATTCCGGGACACCCTTCGGATATGATATAAATTTCGAAGTACTAAAGCATCCGGTACTTTGGATGGGGTTTGTTAAGCCCAATAGATCTATCTTTAGGATTCGCGTCAATTAGGGTGTCTGTTCCCTAATTCTTAGATTACCATACTTAATAAAAAGGGGCATATTCGATTTCGATAATTCAACCATAGAATGTAGTTTCACGTACTTGTGTCTATTTTGTAAATCATTTATAAAACCTGCATGTATTCTCATCCCAAAAATATTAGATTTTAAAAGTGGGACTATAACTCACTTTCACAGATTTTTACTTCGTCGGGAAGTAAGACTTGGCCACTGTTGATTCACGAACCTATAACAATATATACATATATATTAAAGTATGTTCAAAATATATTTACAACACTTTTAATATATTTTGATGTTTTAAGTTTATTAAGTCAGCTGTCCTCGTTAGTAACCTATAACTAGTTGTCCACAGTTAGATGTACAGAAATAAATCGATAAATATTATCTTGAATCAATCCACGACCCAGTGTATACGTATCTCAGTATTGATCACAACTCAAACTATATATATTTTGGAATCAACCTCAACCCTGTATAGCTAACTCCAACATTCACATATAGAGTGTCTATGGTTGTTCCGAAATATATATAGATGTGTCGACATGATAGGTCGAAACATTGTATACGTGTCTATGGTATCTCAAGATTACATAATATACAATACAAGTTGATTAAGTTATGGTTGGAATAGATTTGTTACCAATTTTCACGTAGCTAAAATGAGAAAAATTATCCAATCTTGTTTTACCCATAACTTTTTCATTTTAAATCCGTTTTGAGTGAATCAAATTGCTATGATTTCATATTGAACTCTATTTTATGAATCTAAACAGAAAAAGTATAGGTTTATAGTCAGAAAAATAAGTTACAAGTCGTTTTTGTAAAGGTAGTCATTTCAGTCGAAAGAACGACGTCCAGATGACCATTTTAGAAAACATACTTCCACTTTGAGTTTAACCATAATTTTTGGATATAGTTTCATGTTCATAATAAAAATCATTTTCTCAGAATAACAACTTTTAAATCAAAGTTTATCATAGTTTTTAATTAACTAACCCAAAACAGCCCGCGGTGTTACTACGACGGCGTAAATCCGGTTTTACGGTGTTTTTCGTGTTTCCAGGTTTTAAATCATTAAGTTAGCATATCATATAGATATAGAACATGTGTTTAGTTGATTTTAAATGTCAAGTTAGAAGGATTAACTTTTGTTTGCGAACAAGTTTAGAATTAACTAAACTATGTTCTAGTGATTACAAGTTTAAACCTTCGAATAAGATAGCTTTATATGTATGAATCGAATGATGTTATGAACATCATTACTACCTTAATTTCCTTGGATAAACCTACTGGAAAAGAGAAAAATGGATCTAGCTTCAATGGATCCTTGGATGGCTCAAAGTTCTTGAAGCAGAATCATGACACGAAAACAAGTTCAAGTAAGATCATCACTTGAAATAAGATTGTTATAGTTATAGAAATTGAACCAAAGTTTGAATATGATTATTACCTTGTATTAGAATGATAACCTACTGTAAGAAACAAAGATTTCTTGAGGTTGGATGATCACCTTACAAGATTGGAAGTGAGCTAGCAAACTTGAAAGTATTTTTGATTTTATGAAACTAGAACTTTTGGAATTTATGAAGA
Source organism: Rutidosis leptorrhynchoides (assembly GCF_046630445.1). Classification (NCBI taxonomy): domain Eukaryota; kingdom Viridiplantae; phylum Streptophyta; class Magnoliopsida; order Asterales; family Asteraceae; genus Rutidosis; species Rutidosis leptorrhynchoides. The sequence continues at coordinate 502,649,987 of NC_092335.1, forward strand.
ACACTTAGAACTTGAAGATAGAACTTGAGAGAGATCAATTAGATGAAGAAAATTGAAGAATGAAAGTGTTTGTAGGTGTTTTTGGTCGTTGGTGTATGGATTAGATATAAAGGATATGTAGTTTTGTTTTCATGTAAATAAGTCATGAATGATTACTCATATTTTTGTAATTTTATGAGATATTTCATGCTAGTTGCCAAATGATGGTTCCCACATGTGTTAGGTGACTCACATGGGCTGCTAAGAGCTGATCATTGGAGTGTATATACCAATAGTACATACATCTAAAAGCTGTGTATTGTACGAGTACGAATACGGGTGCATACGAGTAGAATTGTTGATGAAACTGAACGAGGATGTAATTGTAAGCATTTTTGTTAAGTAGAAGTATTTTGATAAGTGTATTGAAGTCTTTCAAAAGTGTATAAATACATATTAAAACACTACATGTATATACATTTTAACTGAGTCGTTAAGTCATCGTTAGTCGTTACATGTAAGTGTTGTTTTTAAACCTTTAGGTTAACGGTCTTGTTAAATGTTGTTAACCCAATGTTTATAATATCAAATGAGATTTTAAATTATTATATTATCATGATATTATCATGTATGAATATCTCTTAATATGATATATATACATTAAATGTCTTTACAACGATAATCGTTACATATATGTCTAGTTTAAAAATCATTAAGTTAGTAGTCTTGTTTTTACATATGTAGTTCATTGTTAATATACTTAATGATATGTTTACTTATCATAGTATCATGTTAACTATATATATATCCATATATATGTCATCATATAGTTTTTACAAGTTTTAACGTTCGTGAATCACCGGTCAACTTGGGTGGTCAATTGTCTATATGAAACATATTTCAATTAATCAAGTCTTAACAAGTTTGATTGCTTAACATGTTGGAAACATTTAATCATGTAAATATCAATCTCAATTAATATATATAAACATGGAAAAGTTCGGGTCACTACAGTACCTACCCGTTAAATAAATTTCGTCCCGAAATTTTAAGCTGTTGAAGGTGTTGACGAATCTTCTGGAAATAGATGCGGGTATTTCTTCTTCATCTGATCTTCACGCTCCCAGGTGAACTCGGGTCCTCTACGAGCATTCCATCGAACCTTAACAATTGGTATCTTGTTTTGCTTAAGTCTTTTAACCTCACGATCCATTATTTCGACGGGTTCTTCGATGAATTGAAGTTTTTCGTTGATTTGGATTTCATCTAACGGAATAGTGAGATCTTCTTTAGCAAAACATTTCTTTAAATTCGAGACGTGGAAAGTGTTATGTACAGCCGCGAGTTGTTGAGGTAACTCTAGTCGGTAAGCTACTGGTCCGACACGATCAATAATCTTGAATGGTCCAATATACCTTGGATTTAATTTCCCTCGTTTACCAAATCGAACAACGCCTTTCCAAGGTGAAACTTTAAGCATGACCATCTCTCCAATTTCAAATTCTATATCTTTTTTTTTAATGTCAGCGTAGCTCTTTTGTCGACTTTGGGCGGTTTTCAACCGTTGTTGAATTTGGATGATCTTCTCGGTAGTTTCTTGTATAATCTCCGGACCCGTAATCTGTCTATCCCCCACTTCACTCCAACAAATCGGAGACCTGCACTTTCTACCATAAAGTGCTTCAAACGGTGCCATCTCAATGCTTGAATGGTAGCTGTTGTTGTAGGAAAATTCTGCTAACGGTAGATGTCGATCCCAACTGTTTCCGAAATCAATAACACATGCTCGTAGCATGTCTTCAAGCGTTTGTATCGTCCTTTCACTCTGCCCATCAGTTTGTGGATGATAGGCAGTACTCATGTCTAGACGAGTTCCTAATGCTTGCTGTAATGCCTGCCAGAATCTTGAAATAAATCTGCCATCCCTATCAGAGATAATAGAGATTGGTATTCCATGTCTGGAGACGACTTCCTTCAAATACAGTCATGCTAACTTCTCCATCTTGTCATCTTCTCTTATTGGTAGGAAGTGTGCTGATTTGGTGAGACGATCAACTATTACCCAAATAGTATCAAAACCACTTGCAGTCCTTGGCAATTTAGTGATGAAATCCATGGTAATGTTTTCCCATTTCCATTCCGGGATTTCGGGTTGTTGAAGTAGACCTGATGGTTTCTGATGCTCAGCTTTGACCTTAGAACACGTCAAACATTCTCCTACGTATTTAGCAACATCGGCTTTCATACCCGGCCACCAAAAATGTTTCTTGAGATCCTTGTACATCTTCCCCGTTCCAGGATGTATTGAGTATCTGGTTTTATGAGCTTCTCTAAGTACCATTTCTCTCATATCTCCAAATTTTGGTACCCAAATCCTTTCAGCCCTATACCGGGTTCCGTCTTCCCGAATATTAAGATGCTTCTCCGATCCTTTGGGTATTTCATCCTTTAAATTTCCCTCTTTTAAAACTCCTTGTTGCGCCTCCTTTATTTGAGTAGTAATGTTATTATGAATCATTATATTCATAGATTTTACTCGAATGGGTTCTCTGTCCTTCCTGCTCAAGGCATCGGCTACCACATTTGCCTTCCCCGGGTGGTAACGAATCTCAAAGTCGTAATCATTCAATAATTCAATCCACCTACGCTGCCTCATATTCAGTTGTTTCTGATTAAATATGTGTTGAAGACTTTTGTGGTCGGTATATATAATACTTTTGACCCCATATAAGTAGTGCCTCCAAGTCTTTAATGCAAAAACAACCGCGCCTAATTCCAAATCATGCGTCGTATAATTTTGTTCGTGAATCTTCAATTGTCTAGACGTATAAGCAATCACCTTCGTTCGTTGCATTAATACACAACCGAGACCTTGCTTTGATGCATCACAATAAATCACAAAATCATCATTCCCTTCAGGCAATGACAATATAGGTGCCGTAGTTAGCTTTTTCTTCAATAACTGAAACGCTTTCTCTTGTTCATCATTCCATTCAAATTTCTTCCCTTTATGCGTTAATGCAGTCAAGGGTTTTGCTATTCTGGAAAAGTCTTGGATGAACCTTCTGTAGTAACCAGCTAGTCCTAAAAACTGGCGTATGTGTTTCGGAGTTTTCGGGGTTTCCCACTTTTCAACAGTTTCTATCTTTGCCGGATCCACCTTAATACCTTCTTTGTTCACTATGTGACCGAGGAATTGAACTTCTTCCAACCAAAATGCACACTTTGAAAACTTAGCGTACAATTCTTCCTTCCTCAATACTTCTAACACCTTTCTCAAATGTTCACCGTGTTCTTGGTCATTCTTTGAGTAAATAAGTATGTCATCAATGAAAACAATGACAAACTTGTCAAGGTATGGTCCACACACTCGGTTCATAAGGTCCATGAACACAGCTGGTGCATTAGTTAAACCAAACGGCATGACCATAAACTCGTAATGACCGTAACGTGTTCTGAAAGCAGTCTTTGGAATATCATCTTCTTTCACCCGCATTTGATGATACCCGGAACGTAAGTCAATCTTTGAATAAACAGACGAGCCTTGTAGTTGATCAAATAAGTCGTCGATTCTCGGTAGTGGGTAGCGGTTCTTGATGGTAAGTTTGTTCAACTCTCGGTAGTCGATACACAACCTGAATGTACCATCTTTCTTCTTGACAAACAAAACAGGAGCTCCCCACGGTGATGTGCTTGGTCGAATGAAACCACGCTCTAAAAGTTCTTGTAATTGGCTTTGCAGTTCTTTCATCTCGCTGGGTGCGAGTCTGTAAGGAGCACGAGCTATTGGTGCAGCTCCTGGTACAAGATCTATTTGAAATTCAACGGATCGATGTGGGGGTAATCCCGGTAATTCTTTCGGAAATACATCGGGAAATTCTTTTGCAATGGGAACATCATTGATGCTCTTTTCTTCAGTTTGTACTTTCTCGACGTGTGCTAGAACAGCATAGCAACCTTTTCTTATTAGTTTTTGTGCCTTCAAATTACTAATAAGATGTAGCTTCGTGTTGCCCTTTTCTCCGTACACCATTAAGGGTTTTCCTTTTTCTCGTATAATGCGAATTGCATTTTTGTAACAAACGATCTCCGCTTTCACTTCTTTCAACCAGTCCATACCGATTATCACATCAAAACTCCCTAACTCTACTGGTATCAAATCAATCTTAAATGTTTCGCTAACCAGTTTAATTTCTCGATTCCGACATATATTATCTGCTGAAATTAATTTACCATTTGCTAATTCGAGTAAAAATTTACTATCCAAAGGCGTCAATGGACAACTTAATTTAGCACAAAAATCTCTACTCATATAGCTTCTATCCGCACCCGAATCAAATAAAACGTAAGCAGATTTATTGTCAATAAGAAACGTACCCGTAACAAGCTCCGGGTCTTCCTGTGCCTCTACCGCATTAATATTGAAAACTCTTCCACGGCCTTGTCCATTCGTGTTCTCCTGGTTTGGGCAATTTCTAATAATGTGGCCTGGTTTTCCACATTTATAACAAACTACATTGGCATAACTTGCTCCGACACTACTTGCTCCGCCATTACTCGTTCCGACACCATTTGTTCCTTTCATTCTATTAACCCCTGGTCCGTAGACCTCACACTTCGCCGCGCTATGACCATTTCTTTTACACTTGTTGCAAAATTTGGTGCAGAACCCCGAGTGATACTTTTCACACCTTTGGCATAGCTGCTTCTGATTGTTGTTGTTGTTGCGGTTATTATTATTGTTAAGATGATTGTTGTGGTTGTTGTTGTTGTTGTTGTTGTTGTTGTTGGGCCATTTGTTGTAGTTGCGATTGATGTTGCGATTGTTAGGATAGTTGTTGCGATTATTGTTATAATTGCTGTTGTTGTTGTATTGGTGATTCTTATCACCGTTTTCCTCCCACTTTCTTTTGACTTGCTTCACATTGGCCTCTTCAGCAGTCTGTTCTTTAATTCTTTCTTCAATCTGGTTCACTAGTTTGTGAGCCATTCTACATGCCTGTTGTATGGAGGCGGGCTCGTGTGAACTTATATCTTCTTGGATTCTTTCCGGTAATCCTTTCACAAACGCGTCGATCTTCTCTTCCTCATCTTCGAATGCTCCCGGACACAATAGGCACAATTCTGTGAATCGTCTTTCGTACGTGGTAATATCAAATCCTTGGGTTCGTAACCCTCTAAGTTCTGTCTTGAGCTTATTGACCTCGGTTCTGGGACGGTACTTCTCGTTCATCAAGTGCTTGAATGCTGACCACGGTAGTGCGTACGCATCATCTTGTCCCACTTGCTCTAGATAGGTATTCCACCATGTTAACGCAGAACCTGTGAAGGTATGCGTAGCGTACTTCACTTTGTCCTCTTCAGTACACTTACTTATGGCAAACACCGATTCAACCTTCTCGGTCCACCGTTTCAATCCGATCGGTCCTCCGGTTCCATCAAATTCCAAAGGTTTGCAGGCAGTGAATTCTTTGTAGGTGCATCCTACACGATTTCCTGTACTGCTAGATCCAAGGTTATTGTTGGTATGTAGCGCAGCCTGTACTGCGGCTATGTTTGAAGCTAGAAAAGTACGGAATTCCTCTTCATTCATATTCACGGTGTGTCGAGTAGTCGGTGCCATTTCCTTCAAAATAGTTAAATGGAACAAGTTAATCATACAGAATATTAAGAGTAGTTAATAGTATTTCGTAGCATAATATGAACTCATTTATAAAAGCTTTTTCTTCATATTAGCGTTTTATAAGTTTAAATTCGGGTAGTACCTACCCGTTAAGTTCATACTTAGTAGCTAATATACAATTCAACTACTACAATTCTATATGAAAAACTGATTGTAATAATATTTCGCGTTCAAACTTTTATACAATATTTTACAAACTTACAATACCGCTTATTTTACATAAAGCATGAAATATAGCACACAATAACTTTGATACAAGATAGTTGTGAAGACAATTCTAGCTAGTACACAAGTCGTTCAGCAAAGGCAATAAAGACACGTAATTCATACGTCCAGAAACAAGTCATGCATTCTGGTTTTACTAGGACTACTTCCCATCCTTGGTCTTGTGCAACATAACCGTTATGGCCGTTGATAAGACAGCGTGTTGTAACGTCATCAAAGGGACGAGGGTTACGTAATGTCCAACAGTCCCGTAATAATCTAAAAACCTCATTTCTTACCCCAATTACCGACTCCGTCACTTGTGGAAACGTTTTGTTTAATAGTTGTAGCCCGATGTTCTTGTTCTCACTTTGGTGAGAAGCGAACATTACTAATCCGTAAGCATAACATGCTTCTTTATGTTGCATGTTAGCCGCTTTTTCTAAATCACGAAGTCCAATATTCGGATATATTGAGTCAAAATAATTTCTTAACCCGTTGCGTAAAATAGCATTTGGGTTCCCCGCAATATATGCGTCAAAGTAAACACATCGTAACTTATGGGTTTCCCAATGTGATATCCCCCATCTTTCAAACGAAAGTCTCTTATAAACCAAGACATTCTTGGAACGTTCTTCGAATGTCTTACAAACTGATCTCGCCTTAAATAGTTGTGCCGAAGAATTCTGGCAGACTCTAGACAAGATTTCATCAATCATGTCTCCGGGTAGGTCTCTTAAAATATTGGGTTGTCTATCCATTTTGTGTTTTTAAACTGTAAAATAGACAAGAGTTAGTTTCATAAAAAAATACTTATTAATACAAGCAATTTTTACATATATCATAAAGCATAAGAACACTATATTACATATATTACACCACACGAATACAACTATCTTATTCTGACTCGCTCGTTTCTTCTTCTTCGGTTTTGGTTCGTTTTGCCAAGTTTCTAGGGATATATGATGTTCCCCTAATACGAGCCGTCGTTGTCCGCATTGGTTTAGAAAAACCTGGTGGTTTTGAGGTTCCCGGGTCATTGTTACAACTTAAGGACTTCGGGGGTTGGCGATACATATAAAGTTCATCGGGGTTGGAATTAGATTTCTCTATTTTTATGCCCTTTCCCTTATTATTTTCTTTTGCCTTTTTAAATTCAGTTGGGGTAATTTCTATAACATCATCGGAATTCTCGTCGGAATCCGATTCATCGGAGAATTGGTAATCCTCCCAATATTTTGCTTCCTTGGCGGAAACACCATTGACCATAATTAACTTTGGTCGGTTGGTTGAGGATTTTCTTTTACTTAACCGTTTTATTATTTCCCCCACCGGTTCTATTTCTTCATCCGGTTCCGATTCTTCTTCCGGTTCCGATTCTTCTTCCGGTTCTGACTCTTCTTCCGGTTCCTCTTCAGGAACTTGTGAATCAGTCCACAAATCATTCCAATTTACATTTGACTCTTCATTATTATTAGGTGAGTCAATGGGACTTGTTCTAGAGGTAGACATCTATCACATAATATCAAACACGTTAAGAGATTAATATATCACATAATATTCATATGTTAAAAATATATAGTTTCCAACAAAATTTGTTAAGCAATCATTTTTCAAGTAAACACGGTCGAAGTCCAGACTCACTAATGCATCCTAACAAACTCGATAAGACACACTAATGCAAAATTCTGGTTCTCTAAGACCAACGCTCTGATACCAACTGAAATGTCCCGTTCTTATTGATTAAAAACGTTCCATATTAATTGATTTCGTTGCGAGGTTTTGACCTCTATATGAGACATTTTTCAAAGACTGCATTCATTTTTAAAACAAACCATAACCTTTATTTCATAGATAAAGGTTTTAAAAAGCTTTACGTAGATTATCAAATAATGATAATCTAAAATATCCTGTTTACACACGACCATTACATAATGGTTTACAATACAAATATGTTACAACAAAATAAGTTTCTTGAATGCAGTTTTTACACAAATCATACAAGCATGGACTCCAAATCTCGTCCTTATTTAAGTATGCGACAGCGGAAGCTCTTAATAATCACCTGAGAATAAACATGCTTAAAACGTCAACAAAAATGTTGGTGAGTTATAGGTTTAACCTATATATATCAAATCATAATAATAGACCACAAGATTTCATATTTCAATACACATCCCATACATAGAGATAAAAATCATTCATATGGTGAACACCTGGTAACCGACATTAACAAGATGCATATATAAGAATATCCCCATCATTCCGGGACACCCTTCGGATATGATATAAATTTCGAAGTACTAAAGCATCCGGTACTTTGGATGGGGTTTGTTAAGCCCAATAGATCTATCTTTAGGATTCGCGTCAATTAGGGTGTCTGTTCCCTAATTCTTAGATTACCAGACTTAATAAAAAGGGGCATATTCGATTTCGATAATTCAACCATAGAATGTAGTTTCACGTACTTGTGTCTATTTTGTAAATCATTTATAAAACCTGCATGTATTCTCATCCCAAAAATATTAGATTTTAAAAGTGGGACTATAACTCACTTTCACAGATTTTTACTTCGTCAGGAAGTAAGACTTGGCCACTGTTGATTCACGAACCTATAACAATATATACATATATATTAAAGTATGTTCAAAATATATTTACAACACTTTTAATATATTTTGATGTTTTAAGTTTATTAAGTCAGCTGTCCTCGTTAGTAACCTATAACTAGTTGTCCACAGTTAGATGTACAGAAATAAATCGATAAATATTATCTTGAATCAATCCACGACCCAGTGTATACGTATCTCAGTATTGATCACAACTCAAACTATATATATTTTGGAATCAACCTCAACCCTGTATAGCTAACTCCAACATTCACATATAGAGTGTCTATGGTTGTTCCGAAATATATATAGATGTGTCGACATGATAGGTCGAAACATTGTATACGTGTCTATGGTATCTCAAGATTACATAATATACAATACAAGTTGATTAAGTTATGGTTGGAATAGATTTGTTACCAATTTTCACGTAGCTAAAATGAGAAAAATTATCCAATCTTGTTTTACCCATAACTTTTTCATTTTAAATCCGTTTTGAGTGAATCAAATTGCTATGATTTCATATTGAACTCTATTTTATGAATCTAAACAGAAAAAGTATAGGTTTATAGTCGGAAAAATAAGTTACAAGTCGTTTTTGTAAAGGTAGTCATTTCAGTCGAAAGAACGACGTCTAGATGACCATTTTAGAAAACATACTTCCACTTTGAGTTTAACCATAATTTTTGGATATAGTTTCATGTTCATAATAAAAATCATTTTCTCAGAATAACAACTTTTAAATCAAAGTTTATCATAGTTTTTAATTAACTAACCCAAAACAGCCCGCGGTGTTACTACGACGGCGTAAATCCGGTTTTACGGTGTTTTTCGTGTTTCCAGGTTTTAAATCATTAAGTTAGCATATCATATAGATATAGAACATGTGTTTAGTTGATTTTAAATGTCAAGTTAGAAGGATTAACTTTTGTTTGCGAACAAGTTTAGAATTAACTAAACTATGTTCTAGTGATTACAAGTTTAAACCTTCGAATAAGATAGCTTTATATGTATGAATCGAATGATGTTATGAACATCATTACTACCTTAATTTCCTTGGATAAACCTACTGGAAAAGAGAAAAATGGATCTAGCTTCAATGGATCCTTGGATGGCTCGAAGTTCTTGAAGCAGAATCATGACACGAAAACAAGTTCAAGTAAGATCATCACTTGAAATAAGATTGTTATAGTTATAGAAATTGAACCAAAGTTTGAATATGATTATTACCTTGTATTAGAATGATAACCTACTGTAAGAAACAAAGATTTCTTGAGGTTGGATGATCACCTTACAAGATTGGAAGTGAGCTAGCAAACTTGAAAGTATTCTTGATTTTATGAAACTAGAACTTTTGGAATTTATGAAGAACACTTAGAACTTGAAGATAGAACTTGAGAGAGATCAATTAGATGAAGAAAATTGAAGAATGAAAGTGTTTGTAGGTGTTTTTGGTCGTTGGTGTATGGATTAGATATAAAGGATATGTAGTTTTGTTTTCATGTAAATAAGTCATGAATGATTACTCATATTTTTGTAATTTTATGAGATATTTCATGCTAGTTGCCAAATGATGGTTCCCACATGTGTTAGGTGACTCACATGGGCTGCTAAGAGCTGATCATTGGAGTGTATATACCAATAGTACATACATCTAAAAGCTGTGTATTGTACGAGTACGAATACGGGTGCATACGAGTAGAATTGTTGATGAAACTGAACGAGGATGTAATTGTAAGCATTTTTGTTAAGTAGAAGTATTTTGATAAGTGCATTGAAGTCTTTCAAAAGTGTATAAATACATATTAAAACACTACATGTATATACATTTTAACTGAGTCGTTAAGTCATCGTTAGTCGTTACATGTAAGTGTTGTTTTTAAACCTTTAGGTTAACGGTCTTGTTAAATGTTGTTAACCCAATGTTTATAATATCAAATGAGATTTTAAATTATTATATTATCATGATATTATCATGTATGAATATCTCTTAATATGATATATATACATTAAATGTCTTTACAACGATAATCGTTACATATATGTCTCGTTTAAAAATCATTAAGTTAGTAGTCTTGTTTTTACATATGTAGTTCATTGTTAATATACTTAATGATATGTTTACTTATCATAGTATCATGTTAACTATATATATATCCATATATATGTCATCATATAGTTTTTACAAGTTTTAACGTTCGTGAATCACCGGTCAACTTGGGTGGTCAATTGTCTATATGAAACATATTTCAATTAATCAAGTCTTAACAAGTTTGATTGCTTAACATGTTGGAAACATTTAATCATGTAAATATCAATCTCAATTAATATATATAAACATGGAAAAGTTCGGGTCACTACAGGTCACGCGTATAATATAGATCCCTACTGTTTTTTTTAATTAATAATAATAATATATAATAACAATACTATTAATATCTAATAATATTAATAAAATTAATAATAATGATAAATATAATATTAATGATAATAATAATTGTAAAAATGATAATAATAATAATAATACCATACTAATTATGATAATATTAATATTTTATCGATAATAATAATATTAGTAATAATAATCTAATATATACATCCAATTTCATCTTTATATGATATAAAGTGATATTATGAATACAAATATTGATATTTGACGATACAAATAACATTACTACAATAACTATATTTGTATTTAAATTTAATTTATTAATATCATCTATTATTATGTAATATTTAATAATTATGTAATATGTATTGTAACATATACTGAATATTATATATTTATGCATTTTAATATAAATATATTATAATATTTATTTACATACTAATTATATTATACTTATGTATGTAATTATGAAAAATATAAATGTTTTATATATGTAAGTATTATATATATTTATTAAAATAGTACATTATTTCATCATAGATATATTATAAATTTCTACATATACATAATATAATAATTATGTATAAAATCATATATATATAGTTATATTTATGTATATATGTATACTACCATATATATAAAATCATGTTTTAAATGTTGAGTAGATGATTAATTATGTATATTTTTACAATTAACTACAAAGTATAACATTGTACATTTAATATTTTGATAACGTTGGTAAAATATGTTTGAATCATTTATATACAATATACTATATATATTCAAAATGAAAATCTTTAGTTATTAAATGTTATCTTTTATAATAACAAAATTACTTAATAGTTCATTAATACTAATATAATTAGTTTTATATATAATTATTTATATTTACATTCTTAGTTACAATTAAAGGTTCGTGAATCGTCGGAAATAGTTAAAGGTCAAATGTTATCATGAAATAGTTCAAACATAATGAGACTCAGTTTAATAGACTTTGCTTATCGAGTCGAATCATATAAGATTATGTTTAAATTTGGTCGGAAATTCCCGGGTCATCACAAAGTACGCTACGCATACCTTCACAGGTTCTGCGTTAACATGGTGGAATACCTATCTCGAGCAAGTGGGACAAGACGATGCGTACGCACTACCGTGGTTAGCATTCAAGCACTTGATGAACGAGAAGTACCGTCCCAGAACCAAGGTCAATAAGCTCAAGACAGAACTTAGAGGGTTACGAACCCAAGGATTTGATATTACCACGTACGAAAGACGATTCACAGAATTGTGCCTATTGTGTCCGGGAGCATTCGAAGATGAGGAAGAGAAGATCGACGCTTTTGTGAAAGGATTACCGGAAAGAATCCAAGAAGATATAAGTTCACACGAGCCCGCCTCCATACAACAGGCATGTAGAATGGCTCACAAACTAGTGAACCAGATTGAAGAAAGAATTAAAGAACAGACTGCTGAAGAGGCCAATGTGAAGCAAGTCAAAAGAAAGTGGGAGGAAAACGGTGATAAGAATCACCAATACAACAACAACAGCAATTACAACAATAATCGCAACAATTATTCCAACAATCGCAACATCAATCGCAACTACAACAAACGGCCCAACAACAACAACAACAACAACAACAACTACAACAATCATCCCAACAACAATAATAACCGCAACAACAACAACAATCAGAAGCAGCTATGCCAAAGGTGTGAAATGTATCACTCGGGGTTCTGCACCAAATTTTGCAACAAGTGTAAAAGAAATGGTCATAGTGCAGTGAAGTGTGAGGTCTACGGACCAGGGGTTAATAGAACGAAAGGAACAAATGGTGTCGGAACGAGTAATGGCGGAGCAAGTAGTGTCGGAGCAAGTTATGCCAATGTAGTTTGTTATAAATGTGGAAAACCGGGCCACATTATTAGAAATTGCCCGAACCAGGAGAACACGAATGGACAAGGCCACGCAAGAGTTTTCAATATTAATGCGGCAGAGGCACAGGAAGACCAGGAGCTTGTTACGGGTACGTTTCTTATTGACAATAAATCTGCTTACGTTTTATTTGATTCGGGTGCGGATAGAAGCTATATGAGTAGAGATTTTTGTGCTAAATTAAGTTGTCCATTGACGCCTTTGGATAGTAAATTTTTATTCGAATTAGCAAATGGTAAATTAATTTCAGCAGATAATATATGTCGGAATCGAGAAATTAAACTGGTTAGCGAAATATTTAAGATTGATTTGATACCAGTAGAGGTAGGGAGTTTTGATGTGATAATCGGTATGGACTGGTTGAAAGAAGTGAAAGCAGAGATCATTTGTTACAAAAATGCAATTCGCATTATACGAGAAAAAGGAAAACCCTTAATAGTGTACGGAGAAAAGGGCAACACGAAGCTACATCTTATTAGTAATTTGAAGGCACAAAAACTAATAAGAAAAGGTTGCTATGCTGTTCTAGCACACGTTGAAAAAGTACAAACTGAAGAAAAGAGCATCAATGATGTTCCCATTGCAAAAGAATTTCCCGATGTATTTCCGAAAGAATTACCGGGATTACCCCCACATCGATCTGTTGAATTTCAAATAGATCTTGTACCAGGAGCTGCACCAATAGCTCGTGCTCCTTACAGACTCGCACCCAGCGAGATGAAAGAACTGCAAAGCCAATTACAAGAACTTTTAGAGCGTGGTTTCATTCGACCAAGCACATCACCGTGGGGAGCTTCTGTTTTGTTTGTCAAGAAGAAAGATGGTACATTCAGGTTGTGTATCGACTACCGAGAGTTGAACAAACTTACCATCAAGAACCGCTACCCACTACCGAGAATTGAAGACTTATTTGATCAACTACAAGGCTCGTCTGTTTATTCAAAGATTGACTTACGTTCCGGGTATCATCAAATGCGGGTGAAAGAAGATGATATTCCAAAGACTGCTTTCAGAACACGTTACGGTCATTACGAGTTTATGGTCATGCCGTTTGGTTTAACTAATGCACCAGCCGTGTTCATGGACCTTATGAACCGAGTGTGTGGACCATACCTTGACAAGTTTGTCATTGTTTTCATTGATGACATACTTATTTACTCAAAGAATGACCAAGAACACGGTGAACATTTGAGAAAGGTGTTAGAAGTATTGAGGAAGGAAGAATTGTACGCTAAGTTTTCAAAGTGTGCATTTTGGTTGGAAGAAGTTCAATTCCTCGGTCACATAGTGAACAAAGAAGGTATTAAGGTGGATCCGGCAAAGATAGAAACTGTTGAAAAGTGGGAAACCCCGAAAACTCCGAAACACATACGCCAGTTTTTAGGACTAGCTGGTTACTACAGAAGGTTCATCCAAGACTTTTCCAGAATAGCAAAACCCTTGACAGCATTAACGCATAAAGGGAAGAAATTTGAATGGAATGATGAACAAGAGAAAGCGTTTCAGTTATTGAAGAAAAAGCTAACTACGGCACCTATATTGTCATTGCCTGAAGGGAATGATGATTTTGTGATTTATTGTGACGCATCAAAGCAAGGTCTCGGTTGTGTATTAATGCAACGAACGAAGGTGATTGCTTATGCGTCTAGACAATTGAAGATTCACGAACAAAATTATACGACACATGATTTGGAATTAGGCGCGGTTGTTTTTGCATTAAAGACTTGGAGGCACTACTTATATGGGATCAAAAGTATTATATATACCGACCACAAAAGTCTTCAACACATATTTAATCAGAAACAAATGAATATGAGGCAGCGTAGGTGGATTGAATTATTGAATGATTACGACTTTGAGATTCGTTACCACCCAGGGAAGGCAAATGTGGTAGCCGATGCCTTGAGCAGGAAGGACAGAGAACCCATTCGAGTAAAATCTATGAATATAATGATTCATAATAACCTTACTACTCAAATAAAGGAGGCGCAACAAGGAGTTTTAAAAGAGGGAAATTTAAAGGATGAAATACCCAAAGGATCGGAGAAGCATCTTAATATTCGGGAAGACGGAACCCGGTATAGGGCTGAAAGGATTTGGGTACCAAAATTGGAGATATGAGAGAAATGGTACTTAGAGAAGCTCATAAAACTAGATATTCAATACATCCTGGAACGGGGAAGATGTACAAGGATCTCAAGAAACATTTTTGGTGGCCGGGTATGAAAGCCGATGTTGCTAAATACGTAGGAGAATGTTTGATGTGTTCTAAGGTCAAAGCTGAGCATCAGAAACCATCAGGTCTACTTCAACAACCGGAAATTCCGGAATGGAAATGGGAAAACATTACCATGGATTTCATCACTAAATTGCCAAGGACTGCAAGTGGTTTTGATACTATTTGGGTAATAGTTGATCGTCTCACCAAATCAGCACACTTCCTGCCAATAAGAGAAGATGACAAGATGGAGAAGTTAGCACGACTGTATTTGAAGGAAGTCGTCTCTAGACATGGAATACCAATCTCTATTATCTCTGATAGGGATGGAAGATTTATTTCAAGATTCTGGCAGACATTGCAGCAAGCATTAGGAACTCGTCTAGACATGAGTACTGCCTATCATCCACAAACTGATGGGCGGAGCGAAAGGACGATACAAACGCTTGAAGACATGCTACGAGCATGTGTTATTGATTTCGGAAACAGTTGGGATCGACATCTACCGTTAGCAAAATTTTCCTACAACAACAGCTACCATTCAAGCATTGAGATGGCGCCGTTTGAAGCACTTTATGGTAGAAAGTGCAGGTCTCTGATTTGTTGGAGTGAAGTGGGGGATAGACAGATTACGGGTCCGGAGATTATACAAGAAACTACCGAGAAGATCATCCAAATTCAACAACGGTTGAAAACCGTCCAAAGTCGACAAAAGAGCTACGCTGACATTAAAAGAAAATATATAGAATTTGAAATTGGAGAGATGGTCATGCTTAAAGTTGCACCTTGGAAAGGCGTTGTTCGATTTGGTAAACGAGGGAAATTAAATCCAAGGTATATTGGACCATTCAAGATTATTGATCGTGTCGGACCAGTAGCTTACCGACTTGAGTTACCTCAACAACTCGCGGCTGTACATAACACTTTCCACGTCTCGAATTTGAAGAAATATTTTGCTAAAGAATATCTCACTATTCCGTTAGATGAAATCCAAATCAACGAAAAACTTCAATTCATCAAAGAACCCGTCGAAATAATGGATCGTGAGGTTAAAAGACTTAAGCAAAACAAGATACCAATTGTTAAGGTTCGATGGAATGCTCGTAGAGGACCCGAGTTCACCTGGGAGCGTGAAGATCAGATGAAGAAGAAATACCCGCATCTATTTCCAGAAGATTCCTCAACACCTTCAACAGCTTAAAATTTCGGGACGAAATTTATTTAACGGGTAGGTACTGTAGTGACCCGAACTTTTCCATGTTTATATATATTAATTGAGATTGATATTTACATGATTAAATGTTTCCAACATGTTAAGCAATCAAACTTGTTAAGACTTGATTAATTGAAATATGTTTCATATAGACAATTGACCACCCAAGTTGACCGGTGATTCACGAACGTTAAAACTTGTAAAAACTATATGATGACATATATATGGATATATATATAGTTAACATGATACTATGATAATTAAACATATCATTAAGTATATTAACAATGAACTACATAGGTAAAAACAAGACTACTAACTTAATGATTTTTAAACGAGACATATATGTAACGATTATCGTTGTAAAGACATTTAATGTATATATATCATATTAAGAGATATTCATACATGATAATATCATGATAATATAATAATTTAAAATATCATTTGATATTATAAACATTGGGTTAACAACATTTAACAAGATCGTTAACCTAAAGGTTTCAAAACAACACTTACATGTAACGACTAACGATGACTTAACGACTCAGTTAAAATGTATATACATGTAGTGTTTTAATATGTATTTATACACTTTTGAAAGACTTAAATACACTTATCAAAATACTTCTACTTAACAAAAATTCTTACAATTACATCCTCGTTCAGTTTCATCAACAATTCTACTCGTATGCACCAGTATTCGTACTCGTACAATACACAGCTTTTAGATGTATATACTATTGGTATATACACTCCAATGATCAGCTCTTAGCAGCCCATGTGAGTCACCTAACACATGTGGGAACCATCATTTGGCAACTAGCATGAAATATCTCATAAAATTACAAAAATATGAGTAATCATTCATGACTTATTTACATGAAAACAAAATTACATATCCTTTATATCTAATCCATACACCAACGACCAAAAACACCTACAAACACTTTCACTCTTCAATTTTATTCATCTAATTGATCTCTCTCAAGTTCTATTTTCAAGTTCTAAGTGTTCTTCATATATTCTACAAGTTCTAGTTACATAAATTCAAGAATACTTTCAAGTTTGCTAGCTCACTTCCAATCTTGTAAGGTGATCATCCAACCTCAAGAAATCTTTGTTTCTTACAGTAGGTTATCATTCTAATACAAGGTAATAATCATATTCAAACTTTGGTTCAATTTCTATAACTATAACAATCTTATTTCAAGTGATGATCTTACTTGAACTTGTTTTCGTGTCATGATTCTGCTTCAAGAACTTCGAGCCATCCAAGGATCCGTTGAAGCTAGATCCATTTTTCTCTTTTCCAGTAGGTTTATCCAAGGAACTTAAGGTAGTAATGATGTTCATAACGTCATTCGATTCATATATATAAAGCTATCTTATTAGAAGGTTTAAACTTGTAATCACTAGAACATAGTTTAGTTAATTCTAAACTTGTTCGCAAACAAAAGTTAATCCTTCTAACTTGCCTTTTAAAATCAAATAAACACATGTTCTATATCTATATGATATGCTAACTTAATGATTTAAAACCTGGAAACACGAAAAACACCGTAAAACCGGATTTACGCCGTCGTAGTAACACCGCAGGCTGTTTTGGGTTAGTTAATTAAAAACTATGATAAACTTTGATTTAAAAGTTGTTATTCTGAGAAAATGATTTTTATTAAGAACATGAAACTATATCCAAAAATTATGGTTAAACTCAAAGTGGAAGTATGTTTTCTAAAATGGTCATCTAGACGTCGTTCTTTCGACTGAAATGACTACCTTTACAAAAATGACTTGTAACTTATTTTTCCGACTATAAACCTATACTTTTTCTGTTTAGATTCATAAAATAGAGTTCAATATGAAACCATAGCAATTTGATTCACTCAAAACGGATTTAAAATGAAGAAGTTATGGGTAAAACAAGATTGGATAATTTTTCTCATTTTAGCTACGTGAAAATTGGTAACAAATCTATTCCAACCATAACTTAATCAACTTGTATTGTATATTATGTAATCTTGAGATACCATAGACATGTATACAATATTTCGACCTATCATGTCGACACATCTATATATATTTCGGAACAACCATAGACACTCTATATGTGAATGTTGGAGTTAGCTATACAGGGTTGAGGTTGATTCCAAAATATATATAGTTTGAGTTGTGATCAATACTGAGATACGTATACACTGGGTCGTGGATTGATTCAAGATAATATTTATTGATTTATTTCTGTACATCTAACTGTGGACAACTAGTTGTAGGTTACTAACGAGGACAGCTGACTTAATAAACTTAAAACATCAAAATATATTAAAAGTGTTGTAAATATATTTTGAACATACTTTGATATATATGTATATATTGTTATAGGTTCGTGAATCAACCAGTGGCCAAGTCTTACTTCCCGACGAAGTAAAAATCTGTGAAGGTGAGTTATAGTCCCACTTTTAAAATCTAATATTTTTGAGATGAGAATACATGCAGGTTTTATAAATGATTTACAAAATAGACACAAGTACGTGAAACTACATTCTATGGTTGAATTATCGAAATTGAATATGCCCCTTTTTATTAAGTCTGGTAATCTAAGAATTAGGGAACAGACACCCTAATTGACGCGAATCCTAAAGATAGATCTATTGGGCCTAACAAACCCCATCCAAAGTACCGGATGCTTTAGTACTTCGAAATTTATATCATATCCGAAGGGTGTCCCAGAATGATGGGGATATTCTTATATATGCATCTTGTTAATGTCGGTTACCAGGTGTTCACCATATGAATGATTTTTATCTCTATGTATGGGATGTGTATTGAAATATGAAATCTTGTGGTCTATTATTATGATTTGATATATATAGGTTAAACCTATAACTCACCAACATTTTTGTTGACGTTTTAAGCATGTTTATTCTCAGGTGATTATTAAGAGCTTCCGCTATCGCATACTTAAATAAGGACGAGATTTAGAGTCCATGCTTGTATGATATTATGTAAAAACTGCATTCAAGAAACTTATTTTGTTGTAACATATTTGTATTGTAAACCATTATGTAATGGTCGTGTGTAAACAGGATATTTTAGATTATCATTATTTGATAATCTACGTAAAGCTTTTTAAACCTTTATTGATGAAATAAAGGTTATGGTTTGTTTTAAAATGAATGCAGTCTTTGAAAAACGTCTCATATAGAGGTCAAAACCTCGCAACGAAATCAATTAATATGGAACGTTTTTAATCAATAAGAACGGGACATTTCAATTGATAGATTTTTTCACAGTAGTATAATAAGATTGGGTTGGAATGAACCTTAAAATTATCCTAATACTCATCAAGTTAGGAAGTTTGATGTAAAAGTTGGAATGGACTTTAGGATTAACCTAATACTTATCAAGTTAGGAAGCTTTGATGAAATAGTTGGAACGGACTAGTTTTCAAGGATAAAAGCAAAAGTTATTTATAGTGAAAAGATTATTCGTATACCTCGCGAGAATGGTGAGCCATTAATAGTTCACGGGGAGAGAAGTAGCCCGAAATTGAACCTTATTAGTTGCATGGAGGCACAAAAGGTTATGAAAAAAGGGCATTGCTACTTATGTTGGGAAGTGTCTGACTTGTTCCAAGGTCAAAGCCGACCACCAAAAGCCATCTGAGTTACCTCAACAACCCGAAATCTCACAATGGAAATGGGAAGGAATAACCAAGGATTTCATCACGAAGATACCGAAAACGGTAGGCGGTTACGACACTATCTGGGTTATTATTGACCATCTCACCAAATCTGCTTACTTTCTAGCCATGAAAGGAACTGATAAGATGGACCAACCTGCACAACGATACATAAAGGAAATTGTATCCCGTCACTTCAGCAATTCGAATTCTATATTAAAGAACCTTATTTGATACTCATTCTTACGCGACTCTGAATCCTAACTTATCCCGAGAGATTTCTTATTCGATGATAATCATACCATCATCCTTCTTACTTCGATATTATTCATACCAGTTCTAAATTTTCCAAAATCAATGGGTGGTTAATTCTCATCCTCATACTCTCCTCTTCGTATCTCACTTATAAGCAACAACTTCACACTTAAGCATTTTTGGTCGAAGGACTTATGTCCTACTAATAGTCATCAACCACATTTAAATTCAATAGTTTTCATTACCTCGTGACATTGATGCTCAAATGTCACCCGAAATTTTCAAAAATCTTTTACTCAATCTTTTTCCAACTTGTAACCTCCGAAATATGAAAATTTTGTTTGACAAAATTTTACACACACTATTTTACTGTGCGATCCTCTCAAGTTTTATAAAAATTTATTTTATTGCCATTCGTATAAATTTTAGAAACTGTATATGTTAAAGTAAATAATTACTTATTTTGACTAGTACACATGAAATTTTACTTTTACTTTTACAAATCAATTCTTTTATTCAAAAGATATGTTACTTAGAACAGTACATGTTGTACATAACTCCAGTTTACTAAGAACTCCGTTTCTTTTCTTACATTGTCACCTTAAACGATTTCTATAAAATATTTGTTGCTTGTTATATAAAAATTTTTCGTTGCTTATTCATATCCAAATCATCATGAAGACTTTACAACTGTCGAAATTAAGAGATTCATGTGTGTGTGTATGTGATGAAGGCACTTACTACCACGTCATGCAGAGCCTTCGGGCATCCACTAACACTTAAACCATTCAAAATTATTGCATTACCCCAGGGATCTTATTTGCCACACCTGTTGGAGCGATGCTCTTTCTTACATAACTCTAAGTCCTGACTTATTCCAGGGGATTCTCATTTAGTGATACTAACACCATCAGCATTCCGACTTTAATATTAGTCATAACCTGTTTGGCATTTTGCAAAGTCAAGAAGCGATTAACCTCTCGTCCTCATGCTCTATCCTTCATACCTCACTTTTTAGCAACGGCTTCACACGTGAACATTTTTGGTCCAAAGACTTGTGTCCTGATAATTATCAAAACTATATTTAATTCATTGGTTTTCAATACCAAGTAACATGTCACCCGATGATTCAAAGATTTTTCACTCAATCTTTTTCAAATCGTACCCTCTAAAATACGAAAAACTATGTTTATCAAAAAATTTACACGTTGCTTATTTGTGCGGTCCTCACGAGATTTATGGATAAATGAAAGTGCTAAAAACCTTCTGTCACTTATGCGATTTATAAAATCATATGTGTATGTATATAATTAAGTTAATAAATTTACCTTTACTTATTTTGGTTAGTACATACTAAGTTATACCTTCAAATTATTTAAAAATCGCTCCTTTATTGAGCTGTTTAACTTAAGTCAAATAGTTTTGTGCAAAATGGTACACGTTGTACATACTTCTAAATTTACTAGGAACTTCGTTCCGTTTATGTTGTCACATCAAACGTTTAAAGGTTTTTCAAAACTTCCTTGGTTGATTTTATTAAAGGTTTTCGTATTGGACTACATCATGTATGGATCACACTTCTTCTCGCCCTCCGTTAGGGATAAAGCTTACTATTAAGATCTTTGTTAAAAACTCTTGAGCCACTTTGGATGGCAGATTTATAAAATTTGTTAGGAAGTCTTTGCGCTCGTAAAATGTTCCTTTTAAGGTTAGACTTGGAAAAAATGCGAGACGATAAATCGGTTTTCTGGGAAACACTCAGTGGTCACCCTATCATAGAAAAGGCACTAGGCGGGTTTCTACTCCCAATATTTCATGACTAAACGCAACACTCTCGTAAACATCATCTCTATGAATCAGTATATTGAGGTACAAGAAATCATTTTTGGAGATTCTTTTCACTTGGAGTAAACCATTCCTTAGGACCAAGAGTTCACGTATCTTTTCATCAGCGCATCCCCTTAAGTATAAGGATAAATTCAGAATGAACCGCTCGAAGAGTTCACTCTTGTTCGAAGATCACACCTTTCGTGCAATTTTCTTTCGGAAATGTAATATAAGATACCTTAAGAGTCTATGAATCTTGATATCCTCTTGGAAGGGGACTGCTCAAAACATCTACGACACTGATGTGGATACTCTACATATTTCTTCCTTCATTGGTTGCAACTATATGTTGTTCTCGTCAATGTTAACCCTAACTTCAACATGTAACTGAAAGGATAAAGTTATATTATGGAACTGTGCTTTCATTCCATTCAAGGATAAGATCACATGCATCATGGAAAACTGGGTGATATCTTTCATTGTTCGTTCAGACCGCCCTGAAGACACTATAAATAATTATGGTTGGCATTGCATGTAAGTCTGATTTGTCACTTTCAACTAAAATTTTAATTCATTTAATCAATCAAACGTTTCTTAAATATCGGGTTCTTTATGCCTATGGTCTCCTTCCGAAATCAAGGGAGTTAGTAAAACTTACGGGTAACATTATCCAGACATCAAATCGCATGGTTGTGATCACCATGTTTTCCATTCTATCTGTCAGCTTTGTATTGCGACATAAGCGCTCAACATTTTAGAGGAGTTTGGTAACATTCATAATGCATTTCATGCATCCAGCTTACTGAAGATGCCTATAAGGCTAAAAAAATCATCTTTCCTTTTGCGGATATATATTCAGATGACATATTCATGTTAACAAGAAACAAAATCAATTTGTTGACCCGACTTTTTTGACTTGCTTTTGTGCTTTGTGCTTTCACGAAACTGCGTATATGTGCGTACTGAGCTAGTTTATGCTCTGGGATCTTATTTAATGATTAATTACTTTTATTAATATCTTACAACATGCTATTAAGTGTGTAATCACTTAACTTGATCCCCGAATGCTTTTACGACAGTTGGTGTCACTTGACGTTTGAAACGAGCTATGTACTTGGTACACGTTTAACTTTGGTCATAATCGGAATATTATGACTACGTAATACTAATTGTTATTTTATAATAACAATTACTTGGGTTTTGGGATGCTTAATTACGCTTAGTAATTTACTAGAACACACTAGTTAGTCTTGTTGGACTTTCTACCTTGTTGGACTTTAGCCCACCCTACTCTAGCTAGTGGACTATTTAACTAACACAATTATTAATGGATTATGACCCATTTATATGTAAGACAAATGCCCATTTATAAGAGCCAACATACTAGCATTTTTGTTTACCATTATCACTATTGTTGCATGGGATCCCAACATAAGCACCAACTTTAAACAACCATTAACCAAAAATTAAAGGTTATCTCCCCCTTGCCCCCCCCCCCCTTAACCCCACGATCACACCACCCTCACTAACTATAAATACCACTCAAACCTCACCCATTTTACACTTGATCTCATTCACAAATTACACACACTTACTCTCTAATTCTCTCTCTAGTCTTTCTCACTCTAAAAAGTGTAAGTTTTAAATTTTCTTCTTCTTCTTCTTCTCTTCTAAATGTCGACATCATCATCATCATGCAAGGATCTAGCTTTTTAGCTTTTTGATCATGTTATATCTTGTAGATTCAAACTTGCGTGACAACCCGGAAATTTCCGACCAAATTTAAACTTTACCTTTATATTAATCCGACACGATAAGCAAAGTTGTTAAGTTGAATCTCAAGAATTTTAAACTGTGTTCATACATTCATTTAACCTCGACCAAATTCTGACGATTCACGAACCATTATATAAATGGATATGAATATATATATATATATATATATATATATATATATATATATATATATATATATATATATATATATATTATAACTTGAAAATGTTAACAAAGTATTAAGCGTATAATACTTTACATGAACGTATTTGCCTCGATATATGTTTAATATATTTATCGACAGAATTAAAAGATAATATCAAATGATTGAATTATCAGATACATTGTGTTATGATTACGGGTCTCTGTTGTGAGGACCACTGTGATTTAAGAAATCTGTTCTTTTTAACGATATTCGGAAAATGGTAAAGTGATTTATATGTAAGAACAAAAGTGTCAATTAACGAGAACTAGACAAAAGTCAGTGGAGATTCCTGCTTAATTTTCAAAGTAGGCTTTACAATAATTTACTCGTGACTTTTGATGCGGTAACTATTCAGCTTCCATATTATTTATTGAGAAAGTAAAATTATGGAATGTAGATAACTTAGAAAATGGATATCGACAAGTTAAGTAAATCGATGTTTTATATTAAAATGATTTCATACATTCAATTTATCCATTGGACTTAACCCTACGATTCACGAATAATTGTTATAAATGAAAATGTATATATATATAAATATAAATTTATATAATAATTTAAATACAAATTTAATCATCAGAGTTAAATATGTAACGGTATATATTCAAGATAAAAGATTGTTATTAAAAAGAATCATATATAAATATATATGATTTCTATACATAATTATTATTATATGTATAATACAATATATATTAAAATGTATAAAAATTTAATACTCAAAATAAGTTATTATATTTATAGTATATAATCATTAAATATTATATGATTAATAATATATAATATTAATATATTAAATTTAATTATAAATTAAAATATAGTTGCTATAGTAATATTATTATTTACTTTCAATATTAATGTCAACACTAATATTATTAATATTATTATAGATATGAAATTTGTTATATATATATATATATATATATATATATATATATATATAAATTTTTATATTATTAATATTACTAATAATATTATTATCACTAATAATATTAATATTATTATAATTAGTATTATTATTATCATTAATAATATTATGATTATCATTTTATTATTATCATTAAATATCATTAATATTAATATCATTCTTATTATTAATATTATTTTGATTATTAATATTATTTTTATTACTTCTATTATTATTATTAGTATTTTTATAAATTTTAATATTAATAATTCTATTATTATTATTATTATTAGTACTTTTATAAATTCTAATATTAATTAATAACTCTATTATTATTAAAATATTTATATTTAATTATTATTAATAATATTAAATATATAATAACAGATATTTTCGACTGCATTCTGTTAAGAATCACGATCATGTTTATTTATTTAATTATATATTTTTGTTCATGTAGGATTTTTTGTTACATGTCGACGTCCACCCTAACTGCAAACAAAATCAATCAAATCATCTTTACCAGCATCAATTATACGACTTCTATCTACATATAATGCTAACACTAACTGTCTTTCAGATTGAAAAACCAAAAATCAAGAAAATAAAGCTCGTAACCTCTGTTCTTCATCTTTTTGGCCATAATTCGATTTCGAACCAAATTTCAAAATCTAAAAATACAGAGTTGTTAGGAATCTTTTACTCAAACTTCCTGTAAAATCTCAAGTTCCAATTCCTCATAACGAATCCGAATTTTTGAGTCAAAGTTAATTTTCAAAAAGTCAACTAATTTGTTCTTGGGGAAATTCGTAATTGTTTTGATGTTTCAAGCTCAATTGAAGATTCCAATAGTTTCTAGGATTGATTTGAAATGTATTTCGTGTTACAATCTTAGTCTAAAACGTTCTCAAAAGTGGAATCAATTTTTTTCCTTCTTAAACAGCGACGGCAGCAGGAGCACTCTAATTTTTTTTTATTTTTTTTCGTTTTTAATCAACCCAAGAATCATTATAGATTGATTATATTTCATTTACAAGTCCAAAAATCAAACTTATTACTCGTTGTTATTGATTTGTTTGAGTTTTGGCCAATTTGATGGAGGAGATGATGGATATTTAAAATGGGTTAAATATATTTTAGGAACATAATAAACCAGGAAAAGTGAATTGGAGTAATGGTTAAGGGTGTTTGTGAGTGAGCTATTGGTCGCGGGTTCGAGCCCGGGCACGGGCTGTTATTTTTTTGGAACTCTATGAGGTAGTCTATCTTCATTTATTTTTATTATTATTATTATTATTAATTATTATTATTATTATTATTATTATTATTATTATTAGTATTATTATTGTCATTATTATTATTATGATTATGATTATTATTGTTATTGTAAGTATTATAATTATTATTAGTATTGTAATTATTATTATTATCATAATTATAAGTATTATAACCGTTATTATTATTATTATTATCCTTAGCAATATCATTAAAAGCATTATTATTAAAATTTTAGAATTATCATTATTATTAAAATAAGTATCATTATTTTTACTATGATTATGATTATTAATATTATTATTATTATGAAAATGATACAATTTTTTTCATTAATAATAACATTAGTATCATTTTTTGTAATTATTAGTATTATTATTATTATTATTATTATTATTATTATTATTATTATTATTATTATTATTATTATTATTATTATTATTATTATTATTATTATTATTATTTTTATTATTATTATTAACATATGTATCATTATTAACAATATCATTATTATTATTATTAGTAGTATCATTATTAATAAAGTTATTATTATTATTAGTAAATCATTATTATCAAAACTATCCTTTTTGTTTAATAGATAAATATTTTATACATAAAATATACTTATTACATATACTATAATTATATCAATATTTCATATAACTATATATCAAACATATTAACATTTTTTTTATATAAATACTTACATATAACAAAATATTGATTTTTAAATATAATACTAAACATATATATATATATATATATATATATATATATATATATATATATATATATATATATATATATATATATATATATATATATATAGACATTAATATAACAAAATGTATAAGTATTAATTATTTTTAAACATATATATAAAATAAATATAAATAACATATAAGTTAAAATATAATATATATATATATATATATATATATATATATATATATATATATATATAAAGAATGGGTTTCTAAATGAAATTTAGAATAAATTCTATATAACCATAAATATATAAATATTATATAATTAATAAATGAAATTAAGCGACTTCCATTATATGTTTTAATAGATATACAATTGATATAGGTTCATGAATCCAAGGCCAACCCTGCATTGTTCAGTATCGTCGTATGAATATTTTTACTACAAAATATTGTATCGTGAGTTTCATTTGCTCCCTTTTTAAATACTTTTGAAATATATATTTTTGGGACTGAGAATACATGCGATGTTTTATAAATGTTTGACGAAATAGACACAAGTACTCAAAAATTACATTCTATGGTTGGATTATCGAAATCGAATATCGCCCTTCAAGTCTGGTAACCTAAGAATTAGGGAAATGGCCCCTAATTGACGCGAATCCTAAAGATAGATCTATTGGGCCTAAAAACCCCCATTCATGTCTATGGATGGCTTTAGTACTTCGAGATTATTATTATACAGATGTTGATGTCTGTGGGGATATTCTATGCATTATGGTTAATGTCGGTTACCAGGTGTTCAATCCATATGAATGATTTTATGCAGATGGCTATATGCATGCATGATGTTTATGAGAAATGAAAATATGAAATCTTGTGGTCTATTAAAAATGATGGAAATGAATATTGATGATAAACTAATGAACTCACCAACCTTTTGGTTGACACTTTAAAGCATGTTTATTCTCAGGATTGAAAGAAATCTTCCGCTGTGCATTTGCTCATTTTAAAGATATTACTTGGAGTCATTCATGGCATATTTCAAAAGACGTTGCATTCAAGTCATTGAGTTCATTAAAGATTATGATTAAGCAAATGACAGATTAGGTCATTTATAGTTGGATATTATGAAATGGTATGCATACCTATAAACTTTCGATGTAATGAAAGTTTGTCTTTTAAAATGAATGCAATGTTTGTAATATGTATCATATAGAGGTCAAATACTTCGCAATGTAATCATATGTTATTGTATTCGTCCTTATGGATTAGGACATGTCGTCTCAACTTGGGTTTGAATCCTTCAAGAACATGAAAGATTCAAGCTTTCTAGCTTTGAATCTTCATTTACTTGTTAGATCTAGGTTTTCTGGCTTATGATTTCTTTATTTTGTTATAAAGATCAAAACTTGTATTTATGATCTTCATGTAACTTGAAGATCTAGTCTTTTTCTTTAAGGATCTTCAAGAACATTAAAGATCTAAGCTTTCTAGCTTGTTAAAGATCTTAGATTTTTAGCCTGTCTCATTACTTTCATTAGATCTTAGCTCTTTAGCTTATGGTCTCATTAATCTTATAAAGATCCAAGCTTTCTAGCTTAGGGTTTTCTTAATACTTGAGATCTAAATTATTATTATGGATCTCACTTACTTGAAACCTTTTTATGATTGTTGTGATGATAAAGATCAAGTCTCCATCATCTCATATGATGAAGATTCATAAACTTGTGTAAAAAGGACAAAGGTTGAAGCTTTATTGGGTTTATGCAATAAAGAGGCAATCTTGATGTTCAAAACTTGTAGAATGATAGCTTTTACTCTTAGTTGTGTTTTGATGGTTGAAACTTGGTCAAAGTGATGATAAAACATCAAAGAGTTGTACACTTGAAGCTTACACGCATCAAGGATGAGAACCGTGATGAGCATCAAGCACCAAGAAACCCACCGGAGCATTTGTTTGCTGTTTTTTGGGGTATGATCAGACTCCTGGACTTCTGGAAAATTTATTTTCAGATAGTTCGTTTCCATTAGATGACTTTTCATTTAGGCCTCGCCTAAATCCGATATACGGTTTAGGATTTATAGCCTTCCGAAAGTCACTACGCCTTTGTAACGAGGTGCTGAAAATTCTGACCTAC
Organism: Rutidosis leptorrhynchoides; assembly: GCF_046630445.1. NCBI lineage: Eukaryota > Viridiplantae > Streptophyta > Magnoliopsida > Asterales > Asteraceae > Rutidosis > Rutidosis leptorrhynchoides. The sequence continues at coordinate 502,678,993 of NC_092335.1, forward strand.
TCGCACTTAAACCATCGCCACGGTCAAACGAAGACGAGTTAGCTTTTGAAAATTGGTCAGTGGTTGGAGAACTCACATACGGAGCCATGGACACTGACTACGCATCTTTTCGATTTGTATAGAGGTCGTAACAGCTGTCCAAAGTCAGCCTTTTGTTTCGATATCTATTCTTGTTAAACTTACTTTAGCTTTGATGAATGATGATGATGATGACACTTAAACTTAATTTATGCACTTTTAAACTTATGGGGACAACATACTGACCTAGTGACCTTTGACTTAGGTTGACGACCTTTCGGACCGACTTACTACTTGCATACGTTTCATATCAACTTTTACTACTTATTCACTGTAAGTTATAGCATCCCTTTACTACTTTTACTATTTTTGGGACTGAGAATACATGCGCTTTTTTAAGTTTTACATACTAGACACTAGTACTTAAACACTATATATGTGTGGGTTACAAAACGGCACAAAGATTCCCCTTAACTTGGTAACGTTTAACCATTGGTTTCCTAACCGTGAACGCGAATCTTAGATATGGATCCATAGGGTTTGACAACCTCACTCGGGCTAGTCGCGCTAGCAGACAATGGGTGTTTAATACTTCGAGGACAAACGCACTCGCCAAGTGCACTTTTAGGGGGTGATATACATACGTTAAGTCTAGTTACTGGGTGCCCACGGTTAAGCATATACTTTTCATATTAATTTAAACTGCTGGTTGAAGCACTGAAATCTCGTGGTCTACATTACATTACTGATTACAAACAAACTATAGCTCACCAACATTCGTGTTGACTTTTTAAGCATGTATTTCTCAGGTGCTTAGACTTGCTGTTAGACTTGCTGTCTTGGTGTTAGACTTGCTGTTAGAATTGCTGTCTTGGTGTTATAGACTTTTCGTTACAGACTTGCTATGTTAGACTTCCGCTGCATTACTTAGAGATGTATCAATCATGGAACTTTTATTTTGCATTCGTAATTTACGTTATTTTCAAACAATGGCTTTGTAACGACCTTTGGGCCACATACTTATGTTAATGCTTCTATTCGTAGGAAGCACGTTATCTTTTGTAAAACAATTGAAGTTATCTTTTCATGAATGCAAAAACTGGTTTTTTTTTTTAAACAACATATAGTGTTTGACCTTGTAATGATCATGTTGTTGATGATCCGTACACGATGATTTTGTACGGGGCGTCTGATGTTATGCGAGGTATATACGAAATAGTTATATTTTTATTGCGAAATACTATTAAATACGATACAATTTTACACAAGTTATTTATTTATTATTAGAGTGGATATACCTAAACCTTGCTACAACATTATAGGCAGTGTACCTAATCGTACAGTAGTGTAGTTTTTAGTAAGTCCGGTTCATTCCGCAGGGAGCTAGCCAAGTTTAACGCTATATTTTTAAAACTATATTTGTATGTATATATATATATATATATATATATATATATATATATATATATATTTTAAAACTATATTTGTATATATATATATATATATATATATATATATATATATAAGTAGTATTATTATTATTATAAAAGGGGAGTTTTTATCGTTTAATGACCGGTTTGTCAATTTTATGTCTTTAGTCACAATTAAAACCTAATGTAAAATATTAAATATACAAATAACTTAATTTAAAGCGTAAAGTAAATGACGATAAATAAAATTGCGATAATTAAAAGTGCGATAAATAAAATGACGATAAATAAAATTGCGATAATTAAAAAGTACGATAATTAAAAGTGCAATAAGATATAAAATAAAGGAATTATGCTTATTTAAACTTCCATAATCATGATGTTCAACGTGTTGATTTTAATTTATTACCATGGGTTAATTGTCCTTTGTCCTGGATTATTCGATATGTCCATACGGTTTTGTCCACAACAGTCCATCAGTCATAAATATAAAGTGCGAGAGTCTTCGTCAAATTATCCTTATACCCGAAGTCAAATATTCCAACTAATTGGGGATTCGAACTGTAACAAGGTCTTAATACTTTGTTTAATGAATACACCAGGTTATCGACTGCGTGTAATCCAAGGTTTTACTACTTTGTTAACAATTACACCAATTACCCTTGAATGTAATCCACCCCTGTTTTAATGAGTCCATTAACTATTAATCCATCCCCGTGTCCGGTAAAAAGAACGATAATTCGTATTTATAGATATCCCGCCCACCGTACCCGATTAAGCGTATGTGGTTATATATAGATACGTCAAATTGTAATCTTTATATTAAATTAACGAGGTATTGTTTAGTTAATATAAAGCCCATTAATAGCCCATAGTCCAATTTCCACAAGTGTCGTTCTTTTGTCCAAACCCCAATTATGGTCCAAAGCCCAATTACCCCGTCTTTAATATTTAGCCCAACATCATGATTACTTCGATTTAAATAAGCATAATAATAACTTAGTTACGAGACATTAATTTAAAAAGGTTGAACATAACTTATAATGAGTATTAATAGCGTAGTGTTACACGGACAGAGTTTCAACTTACAAACTTACAACATTCGCCACTATAACCTTATTATTATTAACTTAAAATTAAAGTTAAAATTAAAATATAAATATAAATATAAATTGAAAATAAGAAGTAGAAAAAGGATGTGTTAAATTCGGCCAGACACTGCGAAATTTATAGGACTTGAGCTGCTACAGTAAGCCATTCGATCGCATGGCTTTTGTGCTTCCAGGTCATGCGATCACATGGCCACCTTTTCCTGGTCACAAAGATTCCAAAAACGTGGGCTGCTGCGTATTAATATATTATATAATATAATATATATAATTATATATATATATATATATATATATATATATATATATATATATATATATATATATATATATATATATATATTCTTGTGCATCGTTGACTTGTAATTTTAGGTCCGTTGTGTCGTGCGTTGATAGTTGGTTCATGTCCCGGTTCCGGATTTTCGAACGTCCTTTCGTATGATTTAATATTTTGTACTTTGCATTCCGCGGCTCGTACTCTTGTAACTTTTAGACGTTTCTTATCAATAAATTAAACCACTTTGATTGTACTTTGTACTTTTTAGCTTTTTGGTCATTTGCGTCTTCAAATCGTCGAATCTGTCTTTTGTCTTCACCTTTTATTATTTAAACGAATATCACTTGTAAATAGAACAATTGCAACTAAAAGCTTATCTTTCTTGAGGGATAATGCTATGAAATATATGTTCATTTTTAGCATTATCAAATATTCTCACACTTGAGCGTTGCTTGTCCTCAAGCAATATAGAACTTGAATATAACTTTACTAGAATCACTTCTTTATTCTTCACACTTTGTACGTCAGTGATTTTAATACGACGGTATGAACAATGGTAGTAACGATGTGATTTACAATCCCACATGACTATAAAAATTTAGATCCTTTAGGAAATTGGATCTTTATGAAAACATTTGATCTTTTGAAAATTTCAATCTAGCTTTTACTCTAGATTAGTTTTCCGGAATAACCCTTCACCGGTGGTTGCAAATTGTTTTTGTGGGTTTTGTGAGTTTCAGATTTGAAAATTTTAGCTCAAAACTTATGATTTTGTGTCACCCACTTGCTAATCATGTATTAGGAAAGCAATACGTCCAGTTTACTTGCTCCGTATATTACCTTTCGGTAAACTACCATCCAGTTGTAAGGGAAATCGTTGAACAAACAACTGTTAAGGCAATGTCCCGTGACATGCTTTTGATTATGGTCGCTATCGTGTCGGATGCAATTACTATCCTTTATAGGAGCAATAGTAAAGATCACCCTATAGTTTTTCGGTCTGGCCCAAAGTCCAGTCTTCGACCATGCTATGCAACCACCATTCTTACGGTTGACACCCGATTTGGTTCAGGTGACCTAATGAATTCCAGGTGAATTTCTAGGATTTTACGTTCAATGGTAATGAACGCATTGAAAATGGGGTTTTCAGAAAACAAATTGGTTTATAATTTGATCAAAATATTTTCTCGTTCAACCTCGAGTTTAGATATCATTGAATTCCATGAGTTTGTAATTCTCAATCTTTAAAGTCAATCTCAAGAATTGAGTAATATCAGACTTAAAAGCTGATTTTTGATCTTTAAGGAGATTATCCTTTCTGGGGATCTGATTCATTAGTCTTATAAGCTAATTTGCACGGTGCCCCCATTGTACAAGACATATCCTCTCATGGTTAGGATAAGTCTGACCACTTGGCGACCCTGTTTGATGCTGAGGTCCGTGGATTTCCAACTGATTTTCGAGAAAACTTTTCAAGGTTTTTCGTAGACTCTACAACTGGTCTAGACGACAACTTCCTGACCTAAATCAAGAAGCGCGTGTCTTTTTCTCGGAAGACTTTACTTCCTTTTAAATTCCATTTATATTACAATAAACTGGGTAAAACTGATTAATATTGTCCAAAACAAAAGTATCTTTAATTATTTGTACAAAAATATGTGATATATGTTCTAAATAACTTGGTAAATTTTTTCCACACTTGGCTTTTATTTTCCTTTCTTTGCCTTTTTATTTTTCTCTATTCCATTTTAAATGAATTCTAACATTTTGGGTTGTTTCTCAATTTATGTCCTTTCCGAGATAACAATAATTTTGGTGTTAACACCTAGTTTTATCGTTCATAAATATGTATAAACATGATTTTGAATTCATTTATTTGAAAATTTTGAAAATTTTTACTAGAATTGGATAGTCAGTATATAAGACTAGGGCTGTTCTTTATTATCAGAGAGCACTAAATTCTAATAAAACTACTGCGTTACCAGTATTTTTAATGGTAACCAAGTATTTAAATTAAAATTTTAAAAATCCGAAAGAATTTAACCCCTTCCCACACTTAAGATCTTGCAATGCCCTCATTTGCAAGAAATCAGTAACAATTTAAATTATTGAGGGTGATTAGCGTTGAAAAATGATTAAATTTTACCAAAGTTTTCAAACATATTGGCGTTTGTTTGTTGAATGATAAATGGTGCACATCATTTGTTCATTCCGTCTTATTGTTACATCACATTTGTTTTTCATTTTATCGTCAAAATTAGTAGCTTTTGCTGAACTTAATGCCAGTCTTTGAAAGTTCGCTGTTTTACCCTGTTGTGTACAATTGACAATATACATATATACAAATAATAACATGCTTGGTAATTTGAAATGGGACTTAACATCTCACTTTCAAATTATAAATACGAAATATTAGTAACAAAATAAAAAAAAAAAAAAAATGTTCAAAAATTACATAAAAGTATCACAATATTATATGTTTTAAACATAAGTAAATAAAAATAATAAAAGATAAAAATCACCAACGGGAACTGTATCAATCTGGATAGGGGTTCCAGTTCATGTCGTCGGTCGGGGTTTCACGGTTGGTTATAGGTGTGCTGATAGGCTTGGTTGGGGTCGTAGAGAGTAAACGGTGGTCGCATATCGGGCTGGTGTGGTGGATAGTAAGCAGGTCGGGTCGGTACGTAGTTATTTGGTACCTGAGGTGATAGCTGGCTCATGATCTGATGCTGATGATAGTGCCATCTATCATGCTGTCGGTGCCTGAAATGTTCGTACACATTCTCAGCGTGCCACTGCTCGTACTGACTATGTCTAGCCTCGTGTGTCATTTCTACCTCATCTATACGCTGGTAAACGTCAGTAACAGCCTCCCTAATGACATCCCTAATGTCATCCGCTTCCTCTATTTCCTCATCTGAACCTCTCTCTATCTGTGGATGAGAGCCCTGATATGGTACTGCCTGATTGCGTCTGCTCTTTAATACATTTGCACCTTGATAGACCCGCAATCCTAAAGTCTCATCCTGTTCCCTACACACCATCAGTGGACCCCCTTGATCCCTATCTACGCCTAAATACTCTCCAATGAGAGTAACAAAAATACCTCCTCCTATTATTCTCCCGTCCTGTATTCCTTTCACCATTTTAGATAGATAAAAACCAACACAGTAGGGGATATTAACAAAGCTTCTAGTGTTTTGAATGCACTTAAGGTAAAATAAATCGTGTAGAGTCATTTTCTCCTTGTTGTTACCTCTTTGTGTAATCGAGTTTGCTAAGAATCTATGTATTATACGAAGCTCGGCTTTGTTAATATCTAAATAGGAGAGTCTTCCTCCCCGCGAAAAAACATTATAATTTGACATACGCCTCCAGACGGCGTGCGCGTCAAAATTCCTATCTACCCTCTCACCATGATAAATCAAATTTGTACAATCAGGTAATAGTAATTCAGCGGGAGTGTAAATCTGTAAAGTCCTGGCCATGTCCAGCATGGACATTCTGTACATCCTACGGCCAAGTAAAAATCTAAGAAAACTCTTATCATCTAACATATCTACATCCTTATTAAAGGCGATAGTACTCATAAGCTCAACACACTACTCTTTATATACAGGCCTACGAGTGGTAAATAAACGTTCCCAATCGGGAAAAGAAGAGCTGTCATACCTTTGGATTAGATACTGCCTAACTGGGTTAGCTAGGTGGACCCTTTCCAAAGGCTCCCAATCGATTACCCTTGGTACTTCCATATTTTTCGTTACCAGTTTATATTTGTTACTTTGGTATGTCGGGTAATCTCTACAACTTCTATCAATCCTTAAATTGGGATGCAACTGTTCTTCATGAATTGTTGCGTGTTCTACTATATGGTGAGCGGGAAATACTACGTAGGTAATAAAAAATTATGGGTCTGGCTCATAGTATGGTACGTGTTGATCAGGTTGTTGTTGTTCTTCCTGTTGTTGCTCCGGTTCGTGATATTGCATCTCTGGCTGTGGTTCCGGAATAGATGATGATGATGCACCATCAGTATCGGTATTTCTCTGCAAAACACATTAAACACAAAATTTGTGCATCCAAATATGTATTAGTGTTAGCAAAATAACAAATTGAAACAATTACAATAACATGTTTAATCCATATTAAACTCATGCTCATTTTCATATTTTTATCAATTCTACACTTTTTCAAATAAGCATATATGAAAATGTTTACAAAGTTCATAAGCATTCTACTCAAATAACATGTCAAAATAATCATTACTAGCAATTGAACAAGTTTCAAATGGCATTTATATCAATTTAATCAAGTTCATGAATTTTAGACTTAAAAAGTCCACTTTAATTCTCAAAAATCATGTTTAGGATCAAAGTTTGGATCATTTAGCTACCTAAACATGTTACACTACTTAATTTAGCAATAATTCATGACAAAAATCGGCCATAACCTGTTTATATCAAAAAGCCCCAAATTGCTCAAGAACACAAACCCTAAATTTCTAAAAATTTTGAAGTTTTTGGCTTCAAATCATGTTAAATAGCATCAATCTAGGTTATACATGCATAATATATTAACAATTTAACTCTAATTACACTAGAAATTAACAAAATTAAATTAGGTAAAATTTAGCTCAAGAACACAAAAATTCAATTTTAAAGAGTTTTAGGGGTGAAATTTTTACCTTCTTTGAAAAATTTCTGAACAATTTCATGATTAAAGCGAATTATAGCAAGAAAATTGGTGAATTTTGGTGAAAAATTGGTGAAAATTGAGGGTGTTTTGGAGTGTGTTCGTGTATGTGTATGTGTGTGAAGTGAGAAGGCAGAACAGGCGAGCTGGTCTTTTGATTCTGACCAGCATTTGGTCCCCATGCGACCGCATGGTTTTGAAGCACAAACCCCATGCGATCGCATGGGGTGTATTTTTTTTAAATATATATAAAAACCTTTTACTTGTTAAACATAATAATAGATTAATTTTAAAAATTTATTTTTTAAGAATGAGGGCGTTTCGGATCATTGTCCTAGTCCGTCTCTCGACAAAATTTTAAAATTTGTCACTTTTTAAGCGTCGTTTTAAAAGCAAGGATTTTTGAGTTTTTTTTTTTAATGTTTTTGGCATACTTTAGTTCAATAAGATTAAAAATAATGATAATAAAATTTCTCGTCCCGCCCTCGGGTAAAGCAATTTTGGTTCAACGACTTAGTCTTCAACTCACGACGAATTTTAAATATCAAATTTTTAACTTAATGAAATAAAGTAAATTTTTGTTTTTAAATTCACACCAAACTTAAATTTAAAATGCATAAAATTAAAAATTCATATAAATATCATTAATATTTTTATACATTAATTTTAAAAACTTATATTAAAAATATTAATTTTTAAAATATTTAAAAACTTAAATATATTGATATTAAAAATTTACATTAATAATTTAATATTTATATATTAATTTTAAAAACAAGGTAAAAATTAAAATTAAAAATCTTTTTGGTCTTTTATCCCACTTTAATCAATCAAATATTATCAAAAATATACGCCCCTCGTTTGGGTAAAGTAATTTCGGCTATTTTACCTAGTTTTACTCCTGACGAATTTTTGAAATATTTTTGGATTGATTGATTAAAGATATTTATACCTTAAGAATAAACGGTAAATTTTACAGTGATGTAATAAATTTTTGTATGATATCAATAATTTCGGTTTCGCATACCTAATTTTGTTGAATATCAATTTAATATTTTATAGCGAACGATTCAGCGTTTATTAACAAAAGGTTAAAAGCAATAAATAAAAACAAAAATAAAAATTGTACATACTTACCTATAAAATAGAATTCTCAGAGACCTGCTTTAGCCGACTCATTGGAGAGTCGTGTGATTTGGTTTTCCATAGCTACATAAGCGTAACCTCGATTCTTCAATAACTTTTCTTCTAAACATACGAACGGTCCTTCTCTGCATAGAATAACAAATTCGGTATTTGAATATGTTTGATTGTTTGAACATTTACCTTCGTGTGACCATTTTCCGCATTTATGACATCTTTCAAGGTGTCGTGCTCTTCTTTTTGTTGCGGATTTTGATTTTCCTTTACCAAAATGTATCTTATGATGATCTTTCCTGAGTTCTTTCCTTACTTTATCCATTTTGCCTCCTATGAAGGATACCAGTTCACTCGGGAAAGTGTTATTATTACGTTTAGTAATCATAGCGTGTAGTAGTAGACCATGGTTCAGATCAAAGGAATTCTTCATCTTGTAAAACCTAAAAAAAATAAAAATTCAGAATGGAGGGAGAAGACTAGTTCTTTAGGGTCTGCTAGGGAAAGACCATTCGGATTCCATTTTCGGAAACTACACGAAAACAGAAAATCTAAGTCTAACAGAAATACATATTACCCTTAAAAGATTCGAATCTTCCCACACTTAGTTAGCCGTGGTATCGAAATTGTGATTAACTTCTTTTTCAATTGGACTATCAACAACTTGTATATCTCTGACTTTTGCTTCAAGCCAATTGTTGATTTCCTATGTAACTATCACAAATTCAACTAACATTGCCTTTTCTTTAGGCGACAAATTGGATACTAATCGGTTACATAATTTAAAGTTCCCCTTAATCCTAGCATCTTGAATTCGTTTATAAAGTTTCTTCATTGAACTGTTAAAAATGGGTTCATCTAATTTCGTATCAACAACGGGGTTCTTTGTTATCAGGTTATCATTAGGTGTTTCTTCATCTTCCGCATACATAGGCATTTTTATGGGTTCAACAGTTTTGGTTAATGGAGATCTAAACTTTCGATTCACAAAGGTAACCAATTTGTCACCATCCCTTAGTGTCATTCTACCTTCTCTTACATCAATGAACGCCTCGGTGGTTGCTAAAAATGGGCGACCTAAAATTAGAGGAATATCAAGGTCTTCCTCCATGTTAATAACTATGAAGTTTGCAACAAAGGTCAAACTTCCCACTTTAACAAGTAAATTATTTGTTATTCCAACCGGGTGTTTAATGGTTTGATCAAATAATTGAACACCTATTCTGGTTGGTCTTAATTTACCCACACCTAATCTTTTGTATAAGGAAAGAGGCATAACATTTGCACTTGCTCCTAAATCTGCGAGTCCATTATACATAGCACCATCGTTAAGCAAGCAAGAAATGATAAATTCACCTGGGTCTCCTACTTTAGTAAGTAGAGTTGGTTTGTTAACCTTTTCCAAGTGATCTTTTCTTGGTTCTTTCACTTCTACTTGAACTTCTTGTTCACATTTTTCTTCGTTTCTTGGAATGGGAGGTTTGTATAGGAATTCTTCTTCATCACTCCAATTTGAAGCTTCCCCATCTTCTAATTTTGGTTTTTCATACGTTGTTGATAACATATTTATGTTTTCATTCTGAGGGTTTTCTTGGGTGGTGAAATTATGATTGACTTCATTGTCAACTTCCATCGGACCATGTATGTAATGTTTAACTCTGTGACCATTAACTTTAAATTCAATCCCATTTGAATTTATTAACTCTATTGTTCCATATGGGAAAACTCTTTTGACTATGAACGGTCCAGACCATCTTGATTTCAATTTTCCAGGAAATAACTTGAATCGTGAATTGAAAAGAAGAACTCTGTCTCCTTCTTTAAATTCTTTTGAACTTCTGATTCTTTTATCATGCCATTTCTTCGTTCTTTCCTTATAGATTAAAGAATTTTCGTATGCTTCATGTCTTAATTCTTCTAATTCGTTTAGTTGACTTAACCGTAGACGTCCAGCTTCATGTAAATCATGATTACATGTCTTCAAAGCCCAAAATGCTTTGTGCTCAAACTGGAAGGTGACATGCTTTTCCGTAAACGAGTTTAAAAGGTGTGGTACCAATTGGAGTTTTGTAGGCTGTTCTAAAAGCCCAGAGTGCATCCTCCAATTTCATGAACCATTCCTTCGGATTTGATCCTACGGTTTTCTCTAGAATACGTTTTAATGCTCGGTTGGTATTTTTAACTTGTCCACTTATTTGTGGATGATAAGCGGTTGAGATTTTATGAGTTACTCCATATCTTTTGAGAACTTTCTCAAGTTGATTATTATAAAAATGAGTACCCCGATCACTTATTAAAGCTTTCGGTGTTCCGAACCTTGCAAAAAGACGTTTTAAGAAGTTGACTACAACTCGTGCATCGTTAGTTGGGAGAGTTTGTGCTTCCGCCCATTTAGATACATAATCAATGGCAATGAGAATGTAGAGATTATTATGAGATTTTGGAAATGGACCCATAAAGTCAATACCCCAAACGTCAAATACTTCACATACTTGAATGACATTTTGTGGCATTTCATCACGTTGACTTATTTTTCCGACCCTTTGACAAGCATCACAGGATTTACAAAGAAGGTGTGCGTCTTTGAAAATTGTAGGCCAGTAGAATCCAGCGTCGTAAACTTTTCTTGCTGTGAGTTGAGGCCCATAATGCCCTCCTGTTGGTCCTGTGTGACAATAGTTTAAGTTTTGACTAGCATCTTCTCCGAATACACATCGACGTATTATTCCATCGGGACAACTTTTAAACAAATGTGAATTTTCCCAGAAATAGTGTTTTATATCACTAAAGAATTTCTTTCGTTTTTGGTATGACAACCCTTTTTCAAGGAATCCACATACTAAGTAGTTTGCATAGTCTGCAAACCATCGAATTTCATTATAATCTATCTTCAATAGATATTCATCAGGAAAGTTATCTTGTATGGCCGATTCATTTAAAACTTCTAATTCGGGATTTTCAAGACGAGAAAGATGATCAGCGGCGAGATTTTCTGCTCCCTTTTTGTCTCGGATTTCAATATCGAACACTTGTAAGAGTAAGATCCAACAGATTAATCGTGGTTTAGCATCTTGTTTTGAAAATAGGTATCTAAGAGCAGAATGGTCGGTATAGACCACCGTTTTAGCTAGAACGAGATATGAACGAAATTTGTCAAAAGCAAAGACAATAGCAAGGAGTTCTTTTTCAGTAGTTGTGTAATTCGTTTGTGCTTCTTGTAACGTCTTACTTGCGTAATAAATAGGTTGAAATCGTTTTTCAAACCTTTGTCCTAAAACGGCTCCCATTGCAAAATCACTTGCATCGCACATAAGTTCAAATGGTAGATTCCAATTTTGTGTTATCATGATCGGCGCATTAGTGAGTTTTTCTTTAAGAATATTAAAAGATTTGATGCATTCATCTGAAAAGATGAATGGAGCATCATTTTCTAGGAGTTTATTCATAGGAGTGGCAATTTTAGAAAAATCTTTTATGAATCGTCGGTAAAAACCGGCATGCCCTAGAAAACTCCTAACTCCTCTAACATTGGTGGGATGTGGAAGTTTAGCAATTACATCTACTTTAGCTCTATCCACTTCAATTCCTTCCTTTGAAATTTTATGACCAAGAACGATGCCTTCTTTAACCATGAAATGGCATTTCTCCCAATTAAGTACTAGATTTGATTGCTCGCATCTAATAAGCATTCGTTCAAGATTAACTAGACATGTTTCAAAAGTATCACCGAAGATTGAAAAGTCATCCATGAAAACTTCCATACATTCTTCTATCATGTCGTGAAAAATTATCATCATGCACCTTTGAAAGGTTGCAGGGGCGTTGCAAAGTCCAAATGGTATGCGTTTGTAAGCAAAAGTACCATAAGGGCACGTGAAAGTGGTTTTCTCTTGGTCCTCGGGTGCTATTGAAATTTGAAAATATCCCGAAAAACTGTCAAGAAAACAATAGTAACTATTCCCGGCTAACCTTTCCAACATTTGATCAATGAAAGGTAAGGGAAAGTGATCTTTTCTGGTGGCATCGTTTAATTTTCTATAATCAATACAAACACGCCATCATGTTACAGTCCTAGTAGGAATAAGCTCATTTTTTTCATTTGTGATGACAGTCATGCCACCCTTCTTAGGTACACATTGAACTGGGCTTACCCATGGACTATCAAAAATTGGATAAATTAAACCTGCATCAAGCAGTTTAATAATTTCCTTCTTAACAACATCTTGCATATTAGGATTTATTCTTCGTTGGCATTGCACATACGTTTTATAACCTTCTTCCATAAGAATTTTATGTGTGCAATACGAAGGACTTATTCCTTTAATATCATGAATCTTCCATGCAATAGCTGGTTTATGAGCTTTTAGCACTTTTTCATTTTCAGTAAGAGAAGACGATATTATTACAGGTAATTCAGATTCACCATGTAAATAAGCATATTCCAAATGGTTTGGAAGTGGCTTTAACTCTAATGTCGGTGGTTCTTCTATCGATGATTTGTATCGATATCTGTCTTCTTCTTTTAACATTTGAAGTTCTTCTGTTGTTGGTTCGTATTCATTAGCCATGAGTGCGGCTAACATTTCAGCTTCATCAATTGGTTCAGTTCCTTCTCCTAAAGAACATTATCCTATTCCTTATAATTCTGAAAATTCTTCTAACAATTCTGCATATTAATCTATAGTTTGAATATAATAACATGTATCATCCACAGATTGCGGTTGTTGCATGACTCTATCAATAGAAAAGGTAACACTCTCGTACTCTATACTTAGGGTCAGTTTCTTACCGAACACGTCTATTATTGCTTTAGCCGTGTTTAAGAATGGTCTTCCTAATATAAGAGGAACTCGAGAATCTTCTTCCATGTCCAGAATAACAAAGTCTACTGAAAATACTAAAGTACCAACTTTAACTAGCATCTTCTCCATTATCCCTCTAGGATATTTTACTGATCGATCGGCTAGTTGTATGCTTATTCGTGTTGGTTTCAATTCTCCAAAGTCTAGTTTAGCGTATAGTGAATACGGCATTAAATTTATACTAGCACCTAAGTATGTCAATGCTTCTATTGAACTAAGGCTACCCAGAAAACATGTAATTGTGAAACTTCCTGGATCTGATAATTTTTCTGGTATCTTATTCAACAGTACTGCAGAACAATTAGCATTCATTGTAACAGCCGAGAGTTCTTCCATTTTCTTTCTATTAGTGATTAGATCTTTCAGGAATTTAGCATATCTTGGCATTCCTGAAATCACATCAATGAAAGGAAGATTGACATTTATTTGTTTAAACATATCCAAGAATTTAGATTGCTCGGCTTCAAGTCTTTCTTTTCTCATTTTACTTGGGTAAGGAAGAAGTGGTTGGTATCGTTTAACATATGGTTTAGCCTTAGCTATGTTATCTTCATTAACCTTTTAAACTGCCAGTTCTGTTTACTTCTCTTGCTCAGGCTGTGTAGTAGGAATAGAGTCATCAGAAATTACAGGTATTTCAGGTGGTTTAAGTGTAATACCACTTCTCGTGGTAATGGCTTTAGCTGTTTCATTCCGGGGGTTAGCATTTGTATCGCTAGGTAGACTCCCCGATTTTATTTCACCTATCAACCTTGCTAGGTTGTTTACTTCTTGTTCCAGATTTTGGATTGAAGCTTGTTGATTTCTAAATGCTTGAGCATTTTGTTCATTGGTTTGTTTCTGAGATGTGAAAAACTGCGTTTGAGATTCAACTAGCTTCAACATCATACCTTCTAAATTTGGCTTTTTATCATCGATTTGTGGTGGTTTATTTTGAAAAATAGGTCTTTGCTGATTGTAAGTATTATTAGATACTTGTTGATTGCTAGGACCTTGTTGGTTGTTGTACGGTATATTTCGGTTATAATTCTGATTTTGATTGTAGATTGGTCTTGGCAGTTGATAATTATTCTGATAATTATTTCCAGGCTTTTGGTTCATGTATGAAACATTTTCTCATTGTTCCATTGTTTGTTCAATACTGAGACAATCTTTTGTCAAATGTGATCCTCCACACTGCTCACAACTAATTCGTATAGCATGAATATCTTTAGTCATCTTTTCCATTCGTCTTTCGACAGCATCTATCTTTGTGGAAATGGAATCAAAGTCATGGCTAGAATCTGCTCTAGCTACTTTAGATGATCTAACGATATCTTTTTCTTGGTGCCACTCATGTGAGTGGGAAGCAGTGTTATCAATAATTTTGTAAGCTTCAGTTGCGGTTTTCTTCATAATGGAACCACTAGCTGCTATGTCGATGTCTTTTCTTGTAGTGATGTCACATCCTTGATAGAATATTTGTACTATTTGATAAGTGTCAAAACCATGTTGCGGACATCCTCTCAATAACTTTCCAAATCTTGTCCACGCCTCATATAGAGTTTCATTTGGCTTTTGCGTGAATGTAACAATTTCTCCTTGAAGTCTCACGGCTTTAGACGCTGGAAAGAATTGTTTAAGAAAATTTTCAACTAAAACATCCCATGTATCAATCGCCCCTTCAGGTAACGATTCTAACCAATCTTTGGCTTCTCCCTTTAAAGTCTAGGGAAATAACATGAGATATATCTGTTCATCCTCAACTTCTCGGATTTTAAATAGAGTACAAATCCTATTAAAGGTACGAAGATGTTCGTTTGGATCTTCCTTCGGCGCACCACTAAATTGGCATTGATTAGTTACCATGTGTAGGATTTGTCCTTTTATTTCATAATCTGGCGAATTAATGTCTGGTTGAGTAATTGCGTGACCTTGGTCAGTGCGTTTAGCCCTCATTCGGTCTTCCG
Source organism: Rutidosis leptorrhynchoides (assembly GCF_046630445.1). NCBI lineage: Eukaryota > Viridiplantae > Streptophyta > Magnoliopsida > Asterales > Asteraceae > Rutidosis > Rutidosis leptorrhynchoides. The sequence continues at coordinate 502,694,473 of NC_092335.1, forward strand.
TACTTAGAGGTTCCAGATTTTCCATGATTGAAATTGTTGAATCTGAATCACTAGAGGATTCTGACTTAATGGTTTCTTCCTCGACAATCTATGGATGATTGATTTGTGGTTCAGGAGGAATGATTAGTGGTTCAGGATCTCTGAATTGTCCCTGAATATCCTCCGGATTCTCAATTGTGAGGTCGGGTTCAAAAAATGGATTATCAGAAATTTGAATTGGAGTACTTGGTCGACTAGATGACGATTCTAAAGAAAAATCAACGACGACAATGTTGGCTAGATGTCTTGATCGAGTTATAGGTGGTGAACGTATGAAAGGTGGTGAACGTTTTGCTCGGTGCATTCACTGAATATCCTATTAGTTATAAAAGATAAAAATTATATAAGTTATCAAATTAGTAGACTTTTCTGATTTTGCCCACGTTTCGAATAGCCAATAGATGCAGCAGGTAGCCAGGACCCTTTAAATCGGAAGCCCATAACTCGCCACTAACAAATCCAACTATTACTACGAACCAGAAAATTTTGGATGTCTATCAATTTAACCGCTTAAAATAATTTTTCGTCGAAGTTTGAAGAAAATAAAGAAAATTCTATGTCCTAAAAACTAGAGCGTCGAGAAATAAGAAAGAAAAAGAGTGCATCGAAAAACGTCGAAAAATAAAAGGTCGAAAAATAAGCGTCGAAAAATAAAAGTTGAAAAATAATAAAATGCAGCGTCGAAACTTAATAGTTTAAAAACTAAGAATTAAAACTTACGTCTAAAGGTATTAAAGCTTAAAAGGAATTCTATATCCAAAACGTCAATAACTTAATTAGGCACTAAAATCTGTTAAATATATTAAGGCGATAAGCGACGTCGTAAAATTCTAAAGCACCTAAATCTTAGTCTAAAGAAAAAGCACTTAAGGGATTTTACGGCAATGCTTAAAAATCTAGAAATATAAATTAACTACGGCAAAATACTAATTACGAATGATAAAAATACAAATTACGATTAAACTATTAAAAATATACAATTTATAAAAAGAGACAAAAAATGATAAAATTACTAATTTTTATAAAAATATTATTTTTATATTATTTATTTTATAAAAGTATAAATTTATAATTAATAAAACTAATTTAAACTAAATATTACAAATTAAATAAAACTAAAACTAAATATTATTAAATTAAAAACCCTAATTATAATTAATTAATAATAATAATTATTAATATTCCGTAACCCTAATTGTACGTACTAGGATCAGGCCTGTCTTTTCACCTCATGCGATTGCATGAGTTGTATGTTATACATCCATGCGGTCGCATGACCCTCGGATCCAGTTCAGATGTTGGGCTGCTACAGTATAGTGGCCCGATTACTTTTTTCTGTTTTTAATTTATTTATATAAAATAAGTAAAAACTTAATTTTTAAAAACTAAAATAAAAATAGAAAAACTTTATAATTTTATATATTTTAAACAAACTCTTAAAAATATATATATTTCGTTTTTCTTTTTAGATTTTTGTATTTAAAACGTATTTTTACAAAAATAAATTAAAACTTAATAAAGAAAATCTTTTTTATAGCGTTTCGCTTCGGCGTTTAAGATGTTCCCCGGCAGCGGCGCCAAAAATACTTGATGTTATGCGAGGTGTATACAAAATAGTTATATTTTTATTGCGAAATACTATTAAATGCGATACAATTTTACACAAGTTATTTATTTATTATTAGAGTGGATATACCTAAACTTTACTACAACACTATAGGCAGTGTACCTAATCGTATAGTAGTGTAGTTTTTAGTAAGTCCGGTTCGTTCCGCAGGGAGCTAGCCAAGTTTAACGCTATATTTTTAAAACTATATTTGTATAAAGATATATATATATATATATATATATATATATATATATATATATATATATATATATATATATATATATATATATATATATATAAGTAGTATTATTATTATTATAAAAGGGGAGTTTTTACCGTTTAATGACCGGTTTATTGATTTTTTGTCTTTAGTCACAATTAAAACCTAATGTAAAATATTAAATATACAAATAACTTAATTTAAAGTGTAAAGTAAATGACGATAAATAAAATTGCGATAATTAAAAGTGCGATAAATAAAATGACGATAAATAAAATTGCGAGAATTAAAAAGTACGATAATTAAAAGTGCGATAAGATATAAAATAAAGGAATTATGCTTATTTTAACTTCCGTAATCATGATGTTCGACGTGTTAATTTTAGTTTATTACCATGGGCTAATTGTCCTTTGTCCTGGATTATTCGATATGTCCATACGGTTTTGTCCACAATAGTCCATCAGTCATAAATATAAAGTGCGAGAGTCTTCGTCAAATTATCCATATACCCGAAGTCAAATATTCCAACTAATTGGGGATTCGAACTGTAACAAGGTCTTAATACCTTGTTTAATGAATACACCAGGTTATCGACTGCGTGTAATCCAAGGTTTTACTACTTTGTTAACAATTACACCAATTACCCTTGAATGTAATCCACCCCTGTTTTAATGAGTCCATTAACTATTAATCCATCTCCGTGTCCGGTAAAATGAACGATAATTCGTATATATAGATATCCCGCCCACCGTACCCGATTAAGCGTATGTGGTTATATATAGATACGTCAAATTGTAATTTTATATTAAATTAATGAGGTATCGTTTAGTTAATATGAAGCTCATTAATAGCCCATAGTCCAATTTCCACAAGTGTCGTTCTTTTGTCCAAACCGCAATTATGGTCCAAAGCTCAATTACCCCGTCTTTAATATTTAGCCCTACATCACGATTACTTCGATTTAAATAAGCATAATAATAACTTAGCTACGAGACATTAATTTAAAAAGGTTGAACATAACTTACAATGAGTATTAATAGCGTAGCGTTACAAGAACAGAGTTTTAACTTACAAACTTACAACATTCGCCACTATAACCTTATTATTATTAACTTAAAATTAAAATTATAATTAAAATATAAATATAAATATAAATTGAAAATAAGAAGTAGAAAAATGATGTGTTAAATTCGGTTTGAGCTGCTACAGTAAGCCATGCGATCGCATGGCTTTTGTGCTTCCTGGCCATGCGATCGCATGGCCACCTTTTCCTGGTCACAAAGATTCAAAAAATGTGGGCTGTTGCGTATTAATATATTATATAATATAATATATATAATTTTATATAATTATATATATATTATATTATATTCTTGTGCATCGTTGATTTGTAATTTTAGGTCCGTTGCGTCGTGCGTTGATAGTTGGTTCATGTCCCGGTTCCGGATTTTCGAACGTCCTTTCGTATGATTTAATATTTTGTACTTTGCGTTCCGCGGATTGTACTCTTGTAACTTTTAGACGTTTCTTATCAATAAATTGAACCACTTTGATTGTACTTTGTACTTTTTAGCTTTTTGATCGTTTGCGTGTGACGATCGCTCCAAATCCATATGGACAATACGTCATTCATTGATTTCATTGCGAGGTATTTGACCTCTATATGATACGTTTTGTAAACATTGCATTCTTTTGAAAAGGCACACCATAAATGAATATATAAATCAAAGGTTTTCAACATCTGATGATTTCTACATATAGACAATCACTGTAAATAATAGTTTACAATAGTACTTCCGTTGACAGTGCAGTCAAAATAAGATACATGGTGATGATTTGGTGAATGCAACGTTTCCTTGAAAAATATGCCATGTATGACTCCATGCACATAGCTTGTCTAACATATAAGCAAACAGCGGAAGACTTCTAGGAAACCTGAGAATAAACATGCTTCAAGTGTCAACACAAAGGTTGGTGAGTTCATAGTTTTAATATTACACATAATCCGTATATCAATGTGGATTACAAAAGTTCAGTTGTTTTATTCAAAACGTTTATCAATAGGTTTTACATAAAAGGGGGATCACAAGATTTCAGTTGTTTCATCCGAAACGTTTATCAATCGGTTCTACAAAGTTGAGCACCCTGGTAACTAAACTTTAACGTATATATAATTTGTACCCTTTGTATAATCATCTTAATAATACACGCAAACCAACGTGTACGCTTATCAAATAGCATACGTCCGTTAAAAGGCTAGCGCTCTAGCTCGGACGGGGATGTCAAGCCCTATGGATCCATATACTACTACTCGCGCCCACCAGTTCTTATAACTGGCAGTTAACAGTTACCAAAGCTAAGGGATTTTCGGTTCAAACTCAGTGTAGAATTTAGTATGTACTTGTATCCATTGCGTTTAAAATAAAATGCATGTATTCTCAGCTCAAAAATATAGATTGCAAAAGCAATTAAAAAGGGAGCAAATGAAACTCACGCATATAAATATTGTAAATCAGTTAATAAAGCATTTGCATGTATTCTCAGCCCAAAAATGTAAAGGGTAAAAGGGATCTTATGAAACTCACAGTTTAATATTGATATACAATATGCAAGAAAGCACGTAGACGCATTGGAGATAATAAGCACGAGGTTTGATTCACAAAAATACCCCCGAATATTACCCATAACCTCCTTGGCAATAACCCATATTTTCCTTAGCTCTAGCTTTCTCGGAAACTCGTTTTGAAAAATTACTTGGACAGCACTCCGTCGTAATATTTTATGTACATTATTATTTTTGTATCGCAAAAATAATAACACTAATAATAAAAATAATAAGATTAATAATAATCTTATTATTAATAATAATAATAAAATAAATAAATACGGAGTAAAAATAATATATATGTGTGTGTGATTTATCTGGCCAAAACTCGAGAATTTATAGCACTTGGCCTGAAATTTTGCCTCATGCGATCGCATGGATTTTGGGCATGATGGCCATGCGATCGCATGGCCTCAATTTCCAGCTCAGAATCATTTGTCCATTTGTTTGTCGACATGATAAAATATTAATATAATATATATAATTTAAATAATTAATTATATATTATATTAAATTCACGTGCATAGTTGACTTGTAATTTTTGTTCCGATAAGTCGTACGTCATCACTCGACTTATGTCCCGGTTCCAGTTTTTCGAATGTCCTTTCGTACCTTTAGAAAACTTGCATTTTACGTTTTGTGTCACGTACCTTTATCAAAATATAGTCTTAAATTATCCATAAACTATACCACTCATAGTATATCTTAAACTTTCAAATGTTTTGGTCATTTACTTCTATAAATCATCGTCTCGCTATTTATTAATATATATATAATATATACATTTTCATTTTGAAATAGTGTTACTGTAGCAAAGTTAATGTAGCAATTCACTGTAGCAAAGTCAATTTCACTGTAGCAAATAGTGATTTTTGAAAACACTGTAGCATTTTGGGTACTGTAGCAATTTGAAAATACTGTAGCAAATTAGTATTTTACTTGTTCATCTTAAACGTTTTAGTTAACTTATCTAAATATCAATCAAATCAATAATCGAATGTTACTATCGTTTACTAAATAACTTGAAATCATATATATTCAAATAGATATATAAACCAATAAGTTTAATGTACGGTATCATGCAATTAAAACTTTGTTACGTTTTCAAGTTATAGTATATATATGTATCTGTTTACATATAATGGTTCGCGAATCGTTGAGAACAACCGAAGGGTAATTGAATAGTTCAAAATTTTGAGATTCAACTTCATAGGGTTTGCTTATCGTGTCGAAGTCATTAATCATTTAAGATTAAGTTTAAATTTAGTCAAAATTTCCGGGTCATCACATTGCGTCTTCAAATCGTCGAATCTGTCTTTTGTCTTCACCTTTTATTATTTAAATGAATATCACTTGTAAATAGAACAATTGCAACTAAAAGCTTGTCTTTCTTCAGGGATAATGCTATGAAATATATGTTCGTTTTTAGCATTATCAAATATTCCCACACTTGAGCGTTGCTTGTCCTCAAGCAATATAGAACTTGAATATAACTTTATTAGAATCACTTCTTTATTCTTCACACTTTGTACATCAGTGATTTTAATACGACGGTATGAACAATGGTAGTAACGATGTGATTTACAATCCCACATGACTATAAAAATTTAGATCCTTTAGGAAATTGGATCTTTATGAAAACATTTGATCTTTTGAAAATTTCAATCTAGCTTTTACTCTAGATTAGTTTTCCGGAATAACCCTTCACCGGTGGTTACAAATTATTTTTGTGGGTTTTATGGGTTTCAGATTTAAAATTTTAGCTCAAAACTTATGGTTTTGTGTCACCCACTTGCTAACCTTGTATTAGGAAAGCAACACGTCCAGTTTACTTGCTCCGTATATTACCTTTCGGTAAACTACCGTTCGGTTGTAAAGGAAATTGTTGAACAAGCAACTGTTAAGGCAATGTCCCGTGACATGCTTTTGATTATGGTCTATATCGTGTCGGATGCAATTACTATCCTTTGTAGGAGTAATAGTAAAGATCACCCTATAGTTTTTCGGTTTGGCACAAGGTCCTGTCTTCGACCATGCTATGCAACCACCGTTCTTACGGTTGACACCCGATTTGGTTCAGGTGACCTAATGAATTCCAGGTGAATTTCTAGGATTTTACGTTCAATGGTAATGAACGCATTGAAAATGGGTTTTTCAGAAATCAAATTGGTTTATAATTTGATCAAAATATTTTCTCGTTCAAGCTCGAGTTTAGATATCATTGAATTCCATGAGTTTGTAATTCTCAATCTTTAAAGTCAATCTCAAGGATTGAGTAATATCAGACTTAAAAGCCGATTTTTGATCTTTAAGGAGATTATCCTTTCTGGGGATCTGATTCATTAGTCTTATAAGATAATTTTCACGGTGCCCCCCATTATACAAGACAGATTCTCTCATAGTTAGGATAAGTCTGACCACTTGGCGACCCTGTTTGATGCTGAGGTCCGTGGATTTCCAGCTGATTTTCGAGAAAACTTTTCAAGGTTTTTCGTAGACTCTACAACTAGTCTGGACGACAACTTCATGACCTAAATCAAGACGCGCGTGTCTTTTTCTCGGAAGACTTTACTTCCTTTTAAATTCCATTTATATTACAATAAACTGGGTAAAACTGATTAATATTGTCCAAAACAAAAGTATCTTTAATTATTTGTACAAAAATATGTGATATATGTTCTAAATAACTTGGTAAATTTTTTCCACACTTGGCTTTTATTTTCCTTTCTTTGCCTTTTTATTTTTCTCTATTCCATTTTAAATGAATTCTAACATTTTGGGTTGTTTCTCAATTTATGTCCTTTCCGAGGTAACAATAATTTCGGTGTTAACACCTAGTTTTATCGTTCATAAATATGTATAAACATGATTTTGAATTCATTTATTTGAAAATTTTGAAACATTTTACTAGAATTGGGTAGTCAGTATATAAGACTAGAGCTGTTCTTTATTATCAGAGAGCACTAGATTCTAATACAACTACTGCGTTACTAGTATTTTTAATGGTAACCAAGTATTTAAATTAAAATTTTAAAAATCCAAAAGAATTTAACCCCTTCTCACACTTAAGATCTTGCAATGCCCTCATTTGCAAGAAATCATTAACAATTTAAATTATTGAGAGTGATTAGCGTAGAAAAATGATTAAATTTTACCAAAGTTTCCAAACATATTGGCGTTTGTTTGTTGAATGATAAATGGTGCACATCATTTGTTCATTCCGTCTTATTGTTACATCACATTTGTTTTTCGTTTTGTCGTCAAAATTAGTAGCTTTTGCTGAACTTAATGCTAGTCTTTGAAAGTTCGATGTTTTACCCTGTTGTGTACAATTGACAATATACATACATACAAATAATAACATGCTTGGTAATTTGAAATGGGACTTAACATCCCACTTTCAAATTATAAATACGAAATATTAGTAACAAAATAAAAAAAATAAAAAAAAATGTTAAAAATTACATAAAAGTATCACAATATTATATGTTTTAAACATAAGTAAATAAAAATAATAAAAGATAAAAATCACCAACGGGAACTGTATCAATCTGGATAGGGGTTCCAGTTCATGTCGTCGGTCTGGTTTCACGGTTGATTATAGGTGTGCTGATAGGCTTGGTTGGGGTCGTAGAGAGTAAATGGTGGTCGCATATCGGGTTGGTGTGGCGGATAGTAAACAGGTCGGGTCGGTACGTAGTTATTTGGTACCTGAGGTGATAGCTGGCTCATGATCTGATGCTGATGATAGTGCCATCTATTATGCTGTCGTTGCCTGAAATGTTCGTACACATTCTCGACGTGCCACTGCTCATACTGACTATGTCTAGCCTCGTTTGTCATTTCTACCTCATCTATACGCTGGTAAACGTCAGTAACTGTAGTGACCCGAACTTTTCCTTGTTTATATATATTAATTGAGATTGATATTTACATGATTAAATGTTTCCAACATGTTAAGCAATCAAACTTGTTAAGACTTGATTAATTGAAATAGGTTTCATATAGACAATTGACCACCCAAGTTGACCGGTGATTCACGAACGTTAAAACTTGTAAAAAAACTATATGATGACATATATATGGTTATATATATAGTTAACATGATATTATGATAAGTAAACATATCATTAATTATATTAACAATGAACTACATATGTAAAAACAAGACTACTAACTTAATGATTTTGAAACGAGACATATATGTAACGTTTATCGTTGTAACGACATTTAATGTATATATATCATATTAAGAGATATTCGTACATCATAATATCATGATAATATAATAATTTAAAATCTCTTTTGATATTATAAACATTGGGTTAACAACATTTAACAAGATCGTTAACCTAAAGGTTTCAAAACAACATTTACATGTAACGACTAACGATGACTTAACGACTCAGTTAAAATGTATATACATGTAGTGTTTTAATATGAATTCATACACTTTTGAAAGACTTCAAGACACTTATCAAAATACTTCTACTTAGCAAAAATGCTTACAATTAGATCCTCGTTCAGTTTCATCAACAATTCTACTCGTATGCACCCGTATTCGTACTCGTACAATACACAGCTTTTAGATGTATGTACTATTGGTATATACACTCCAATGATCAGCTCTTAGCAGCCCATGTGAGTCACCTAACACATGTGGGAACCATCATTTGGCAACTAGCATGAAATATCTCATAAAATTACAAAAATATGAGTAATCATTCATGACTTATTTACATGAAAACAAAATAACATATCCTTTATATCTAATCCATACACCAACGACCAAAAACACCTACAAACACTTTCATTCTTCAATTTTCTTCATCTAATTGATCTCTCTCAAGTTCTATCTTCAAGTTCTAAGTGTTCTTCATAAATTCTAAAAGTTCTAGTTTCATAAAATCAAGAATACTTTCAAGTTTGCTAGCTCACTTCCAATCTTGTAAGGTGATCATCCAACCTCAAGAAATCTTTGTTTCTTACAGTAGGTTATCATTCTAATACAAGGTAATAATCATATTCAAACTTTGGTTCAATTTCTATAACTATAACAATCTTATTTCAAGTGATGATCTTACTTGAGCTTGTTTTCGTGTCATGATTCTGCTTCAAGAACTTCGAGCCATCCAAGGATCCATTGAAGCTAGATCCATTTTTCTCTTTTCCAGTAGGTTTATCCAAGGAACTTAAGGTAGTAATGATGTTCATAACATCATTCGATTCATACATATAAAGCTATCTTATTCGAAGGTTTAAACTTGTAATCACTAGAACATAGTTTAGTTAATTCTAAACTTGTTCGCAAACAAAAGTTAATCCTTCTAACTTGACTTTTAAAATCAACTAAACACATGTTCTATATCTATATGATATGCTAACTTAATGATTTAAAACCTGGAAACACGAAAAACACCGTAAAACCGGATTTACGCCGTCGTAGTAACACCGAGGGCTGTTTTGGGTTAGTTAATTAAAAACTATGATAAACTTTGATTTAAAAGTTGTTATTCTGAGAAAATGATTTTTATTATGAACATGAAACTATATCCAAAAATTATGGTTAAACTCAAAGTGGAAGTATGTTTTCTAAAATGGTCATCTAGACGTCGTTCTTTCGACTGAAATGACTACCTTTACAAAAATGACTTGTAACTTATTTTTCCGACTAGAAACCTATACTTTTTTTGTTTAGATTCATAAAATAGAGTTCAATATGAAACCATAGCAATTTGATTCACTCAAAACGGATTTAAAATGAATAAGTTATGGGTAAAACAAGATTGGATAATTTTTCTCATTTTAGCTACGTGAAAATTGGTAACAAATCTATTCCAACCATAACTTAATCAACTTGTATTATATATTATGTAATCTTGAGATACCATAGACACGTATACAATGTTTCGACCTATCATGTCGACACATCTATATATATTTCGGAACAACCATAGACACTCTATATGTGAATGTTGGAGTTAGCTATACAGGGTTGAGGTTGATTCCAAAATATATATAGTTTGAGTTGTGATCAATACTGAGATACGTATACACTGGGTCGTGGATTGATTCAAGATAATATTTATCGATTTATTTCTGTACATCTAACTGTGGACAACTAGTTGTAGGTTACTAACGAGGACAGCTGACTTAATAAACTTAAAACATCAAAATATATTAAAAGTGTTGTAAATATATTTTGAACATACTTTGATATATATGTATATATTGTTATAGGTTCGTGAATCAACCAGTGGCCAAGTCTTACTTCCCGACGAAGTAAAAATCTGTGAAAGTGAGTTATAGTCCCACTTTTAAAATCTAATATTTTTGGGATGAGAATACATGCAGGTTTTATAAATGATTTACAAAATAGACACAAGTACGTGAAACTACATTCTATGGTTGAATTATCGAAATCGAATATGCCCCTTTTTATTAAGTCTGGTAATCTAAGAATTAGGGAACAGACACCCTAATTGACGCGAATCCTAAAGATAGATCTATTGGGCCTAACAAACCCCATCCAAAGTACCGGATGCTTTAGTACTTCGAAATTTATATCATATCCGAAGGGTGTCCCGGAATGATGGGGATATTCTTATATATGCATCTTGTCATTGTCGGTTACCAGGTGTTCACCATATGAATGATTTTTATCTCTATGTATGGGATGTGTATTGAAATATGAAATCTTGTGGTCTATTATTATGATTTGATATATATAGGTTAAACCTATAACTCACCAACATTTTTGTTGACGTTTTAAGCATGTTTATTCTCAGGTGATTATTAAGAGCTTCCGCTGTCGCATACTTAAATAAGGACGAGATTTGGAGTCCATGCTTGTATGATATTGTGTAAAAATTGCATTCAAGAAACTTATTTTGTTGTAACATATTTGTATTGTAAACCATTATGTAATGGTCGTGTGTAAACAGGATATTTTAGATTATCATTATTTGATAATCTACGTAAAGTTTTTAAAAACCTTTATCTATGAAATAAAGGTTATGGTTTGTTTTAAAAATGAATGCAGTCTTTGAAAAATGTCTCATATAGAGGTCAAAACCTCGCAACGAAATCAATTAATATGGAACGTTTTTAATCAATAAGAACGGGACATTTCAGTTGGTATCCGAGCGTTGGTCTTAGAGAACCAGAAAATTTGCATTAGTGTGTCTTATCGAGTTTGTTAGGATGCATTAGTGAGTCTGGACTTCGACCGTGTTTTCTTTAAAAATGATTGCTTAACATTTTTGTTGGAAACTATATATTTTTAACATATGAATATTATGTGATATATTAATCTCTTATCGTGTTTGATATTATGTGATAGATGTCTACCTCTAGAACAAGTCCCATTGACTCACCTAATAATAATGAAGAGTTAAATGTAAATTGGAATGATTCGTGGACTGATTCACAAGTTCCCGAAGAGGAACCGGAAGAAGAGTCGGAACCGGAAGAAGAATCGGAACCGGAAGAAGAATCGGAACCGGAAGAAGAAATAGAATCGGTGGGGGAAATAATAAAACGGTTAAGTAAAAGAGAATCCTCAACCAACCGACCAAGGTTAATCATGGTCAATGGTGTTTCCGCCAAGGAAGCAAAATATTGGGAGGATTACCAATTCTCCGATGAATCGGATTCCGACGAGAATTCCGATGATGTTATAGAAATTACCCCAACTGAATTTAAAAAGGCAAAAGAAAATAATAAGGGAAAGGGCATAAAAATAGAGAAATCTAATTCCAACCCCGATGAACTTTATATGTATCGTCAACCCCCGAAGTCCTTAAGTTGTAACAATGACCCGGGAACCTCTAAACCACCAGGTTTTTCTAAACCAATGTGGACAACGACGGCTCGTATTAGGGGAACATCATATATCCCTAGAAACTTGGCAAAACGAACCAAAACCGAAGAAGAAGAAACGAGCGAGTCGGAATAAGATAGTTGTATTCGTGTGGTGTAATATATGTAATATAGTGTTCTTATGCTTTATGATATCTGTAAAAATTGCTTGTATTAATAAGTATATTTCTATGAATCTAACTCTTGTCTATTTTACAGTTTAAAAACACAAAATGGATAGACAACCCAATATTTTAAGAGACCTACCCGGAGACATGATTGATGAAATCTTGTCTAGAGTCGGCCAGAATTCCTCGGCACAACTATTTAAGGCGAGATCAGTTTGTAAGACATTCGAAGAACGTTCCAAGAATGTCTTAGTTTATAAGAGACTTTCGTTTGAAAGATGGGGGATATCACATTGGGAAACCCATAAGTTACGATGTGTTTACTTTGACGCATATATTGCGGGGAACCCAAATGCTATTTTACGCAACGGGTTAAGAAATTATTTTGACTCAATATATCCGAATATTGGACTTCGTGATTTAGAAAAAGCGGCTAACATGCAACATAAAGAAGCATGTTATGCTTATGGATTAGTAATGTTCGCTTCTCACCAAAGTGAGAACAAGAACATCGGGCTACAACTATTAAACAAAACATTTCCACAAGTGACGGAGTCGGTAATTGGGGTAAGAAATGAGGTTTTTAGATTATTACGGGACTGTTGGACATTACGTAACCCTCGTCCCTTTGACGACGTTACAACACGCTGTCTTATCAACGGCCATAACGGTTATGTTGCACAAGACCAAGGATGGGAAGTAGTCCTAGTAAAACCAGAATGCATGACTTGTTTCTGGACGTATGAATTACGTGTCTTTATTGCCTTTGCTGAACGACTTGTGTACTAGCTAGAATTATTTTCACAACTATCTTGTATCAAAGTTATTGTGTGCTATATTTCATGCTTTATGTAAAATAAGCGGTATTGTAACTTTGTAAAATATTGTATAAAAGTTTGAACGCGAAATATTATTATAATTAGTTTTTCATATAGAATTGTAGTAGTTGAATTGTATATTAGCTATTAAGTATGAACTTAACGGGTAGGTACTACCCGAATTTAAACTTATAAAACGCTAATATGAAGAAAAAGCTTTTATAAATGAGTTCATATTATGCTACGAAATACTATTAACTACTCTTAATATTCTGTATGATTAACTTGTTCCATTTAACTATTTTGAAGGAAATGGCACCGACTACTCGACACACCGTGAATATGAATGAAGAGGAATTCCGTACTTTTCTAGCTTCAAACATAGCCGCAGTACAGGCTGCACTACATACCAACAATAACCTTGGATCTAGCAGTACAGGAAATCGTGTAGGATGCACCTACAAAGAATTCACTGCCTGCAAACCTTTGGAATTTGATGGAACCGAAGGACCGATCGGATTGAAACGGTGGACCGAGAAGGTTGAATCGGTGTTTGCCATAAGTAAGTGTACTGAAGAGGACAAAGTGAAGTACGCTACGCATACCTTCACAGGTTCTGCGTTAACATGGTGGAATACCTATCTAGAGCAAGTGGGACAAGATGATGCGTACGCACTACCGTGGTCAGCATTCAAGCACTTGATGAACGAGAAGTACCGTCCCAGAACCGAGGTCAATAAGCTCAAGACAGAACTTAGAGGGTTACGAACCCAAGGATTTGATATTACCACGTACGAAAGACGATTCACAGAATTGTGCCTATTGTGTCCGGGAGCATTCGAAGATGAGGAAGAGAAGATCGACGCGTTTGTGAAAGGATTACCGGAAAGAATCCAAGAAGATATAAGTTCACACGAGCCCGCCTCCATACAACAGGCATGTAGAATGGCTCACAAACTAGTGAACCAGATTGAAGAAAGAATTAAAGAACAGACTGCTGAAGAGGCCAATGTGAAGCAAGTCAAAAGAAAGTGGGAGGAAAACGGTGATAAGAATCACCAATACAACAACAACAGCAATTACAACAATAATCGCAACAATTATCCCAACAATCGCAACATCAATCGCAACTACAACAAACGGCCCAACAACAACAACAACAACAACAGCAACAGCAACTACAACAATCATCCCAACAACAATAATAACCGCAACAACAACAACAATCAGAAGCAGCTATGCCAAAGGTGTGAAAAGTATCACTCGGGGTTCTGCACCAAATTTTGCAACAAGTGTAAAAGAAATGGTCATAGCGCGGCGAAGTGTGAGGTCTACGGACCAGGGGTTAATAGAACGAAAGGAACAAATGGTGTCGGAACGAGTAATGGCGGAGCAAGTAGTGTCGGAGCAAGTTATTCCAATGTAGTTTGTTATAAATGTGGAAAACCGGGCCACATTATTAGAAATTGCCCGAACCAGGAGAACACGAATGGACAAGGCCGCGGAAGAGTTTTCAATATTAATGCGGCAGAGGCACAGGAAGACCCGGAGCTTGTTACGGGTACGTTTCTTATTGACAATAAATCTGCTTACGTTTTATTTGATTCGGGTGCGGATAGAAGCTATATGAGTAGGGATTTTTGTGCTAAATTAAGTTGTCCATTGACGCCTTTGGATAGTAAATTTTTACTCGAATTAGCAAATGGTAAATTAATTTCAGCAGATAATATATGTCGGAATCGAGAAATTAAACTGGTTAGCGAAACATTTAAGATTGATTTGATACCAGTAGAGTTAGGGAGTTTTGATGTGATAATCGGTATGGACTGGTTGAAAGAAGTGAAAGCAGAGATCGTTTGTTACAAAAATGCAATTCGCATTATACGAGAAAAAGGAAAACCCTTAATGGTGTACGGAGAAAAGGGCAACACGAAGCTACATCTTATTAGTAATTTGAAGGCACAAAAACTAATAAGAAAAGGTTGCTATGCTGTTCTAGCACACGTCGAGAAAGTACAAACTGAAGAAAAGAGCATCAATGATGTTCCCATTGCAAAAGAATTTCCCGATGTATTTCCGAAAGAATTACCGGGATTACCCCCACATCGATCCGTTGAATTTCAAATAGATCTTGTACCAGGAGCTGCACCAATAGCTCGTGCTCCTTACAGACTCGCACCCAGCGAGATGAAAGAACTGCAAAGCCAATTACAAGAACTTTTAGAGCGTGGTTTCATTCGACCAAGCACATCACCGTGGGGAGCTCCTGTTTTGTTTGTCAAGAAGAAAGATGGTACATTCAGGTTGTGTATCGACTACCGAGAGTTGAACAAACTTACCATCAAGAACCGCTACCCACTACCGAGAATCGACGACTTATTTGATCAACTACAAGGCTCGTCTGTTTATTCAAAGATTGACTTACGTTCCGGGTATCATCAAATGCGGGTGAAAGAAGATGATATTCCAAAGACTGCTTTCAGAACACGTTACGGTCATTATGAGTTTATGGTCATGCCGTTTGGTTTAACTAATGCACCAGCTGTGTTCATGGACCTTATGAACCGAGTGTGTGGACCATACCTTGACAAGTTTGTCATTGTTTTCATTGATGACATACTTATTTACTCAAAGAATGACCAAGAACACGGTGAACATTTGAGAAAGGTGTTAGAAGTATTGCGGAAGGAAAAATTGTACGCTAAGTTTTCAAAGTGTGCATTTTGGTTGGAAGAAGTTCAATTCCTCGGTCACATAGTGAACAAAGAAGGTATTAAGGTGGATCCGGCAAAGATAGAAACTGTTGAAAAGTGGGAAACCCCGAAAACTCCGAAACATATACGCCAGTTTTTAGGACTAGCTGGTTACTACAGAAGGTTCATCCAAGACTTTTCCAGAATAGCAAAACCCTTGACTGCATTAACGCATAAAGGGAAGAAATTTGAATGGAATGATGAACAAGAGAAAGCGTTTCAGTTATTGAAGAAAAAGCTAACTACGGCACCTATATTGTCATTGCCTGAAGGGAATGATGATTTTGTGATTTATTGTGACGCATCAAAGCAAGGTCTCGGTTGTGTATTAATGCAACGAACGAAGGTGATTGCTTATGCGTCTAGACAATTGAAGATTCACGAACAAAATTATACGACGCATGATTTGGAATTAGGCGCGGTTGTTTTTGCATTAAAGACTTGGAGGCACTACTTATATGGGGTCAAAAGTATTATATATACCGACCACAAAAGTCTTCAACACATATTTAATCAGAAACAACTGAATATGAGGCAGCGTAGGTGGATTGAATTGTTGAATGATTACGACTTTGAGATTCGTTACCACCCGGGGAAGGCAAATGTGGTAGCCGATGCCTTGAGCAGGAAGGACAGAGAACCCATTCGAGTAAAATCTATGAATATAATGATTCATAATAACCTTACTACTCAAATAAAGGAGGCACAACAAGGAGTTTTAAAAGAGGGAAATTTAAAGGATGAAATACCCAAAGGATCGGAGAAGCATCTTAATATTCGGGAAGACGGAACCCGGTATAGGGCTGAAAGGATTTGGGTACCAAAATTTGGAGATATGAGAGAAATGGTACTTAGAGAAGCTCATAAAACCAGATACTCAATACATCCTGGAACGGGGAAGATGTACAAGGATCTCAAGAAACATTTTTGGTGGCCGGGTATGAAAGCCGATGTTGCTAAATACGTAGGAGAATGTTTGACGTGTTCTAAGGTCAAAGCTGAGCATCAGAAACCATCAGGTCTACTTCAACAACCCGAAATCCCGGAATGGAAATGGGAAAACATTACCATGGATTTCATCACTAAATTGCCAAGGACTGCAAGTGGTTTTGATACTATTTGGGTAATAGTTGATCGTCTCACCAAATCAGCACTCTTCCTGCCAATAAGAGAAGATGACAAGATGGAGAAGTTAGCACGACTGTATTTGAAGGAAGTCATCTCCAGACATGGAATACCAATCTCTATTATCTCTGATAGGGATGGCAGATTTATTTCAAGATTCTGGCAGACATTACAGCAAGCATTAGGAACTCGTCTAGACATGAGTACTGCCTATCATCCACAAACTGATGGGCAGAGCGAAAGGACGATACAAACGCTTGAAGACATGCTACGAGCATGTGTTATTGATTTCGGAAACAGTTGGGATCGACATCTACCATTAGCAGAATTTTCCTACAACAACAGCTACCATTCAAGCATTGAGATGGCGCCGTTTGAAGCACTTTATGGTAGAAAGTGCAGGTCTCCAATTTGTTGGAGTGAAGTGGGGGATAGACAGATTACGGGTCCGGAGATTATACAAGAAACTACCGAGAAGATCATCCAAATTCAACAACGGTTGAAAACCGCCCAAAGTCGACAAAAGAGCTACGCTGACATTAAAAGAAAAGATATAGAATTTGAAATTGGAGAGATGGTCATGCTTAAAGTTGCACCTTGGAAAGGCGTTGTTCGATTTGGTAAACGAGGGAAATTAAATCCAAGGTATATTGGACCATTCAAGATTATTGATCGTGTCGGACCAGTAGCTTACCGACTTGAGTTACCTCAACAACTCGCGGCTGTACATAACACTTTCCATGTCTCGAATTTGAAGAAATGTTTTGCTAAAGAAGATCTCACTATTCCGTTAGATGAAATCCAAATCAACGAAAAACTTCAATTCATCGAAGAACCCGTCGAAATAATGGATCGTGAGGTTAAAAGACTTAAGCAAAACAAGATACCAATTGTTAAGGTTCGATGGAATGCTCGTAGAGGACCCGAGTTCACCTGGGAGCGGGAAGATCAGATGAAGAAGAAATACCCGCATCTATTTCCAGAAGATTCGTCAACACCTTCAACAGCTTAAAATTTCGGGACGAAATTTATTTAACGGGTAGGTACTGTAGTGACCCGAACTTTTCCTTGTTTATATATATTAATTGAGATTGATATTTACATGATTAAATGTTTCCAACATGTTAAGCAATCAAACTTGTTAAGACTTGATTAATTGAAATAGGTTTCATATAGACAATTGACCACCCAAGTTGACCGGTGATTCACGAACGTTAAAACTTGTAAAAAAACTATATGATGACATATATATGGTTATATATATAGTTAACATGATATTATGATAAGTAAACATATCATTAATTATATTAACAATGAACTACATATGTAAAAACAAGACTACTAACTTAATGATTTTGAAACGAGACATATATGTAACGTTTATCGTTGTAACGACATTTAATGTATATATATCATATTAAGAGATATTCGTACATCATAATATCATGATAATATAATAATTTAAAATCTCTTTTGATATTATAAACATTGGGTTAACAACATTTAACAAGATCGTTAACCTAAAGGTTTCAAAACAACATTTACATGTAACGACTAACGATGACTTAACGACTCAGTTAAAATGTATATACATGTAGTGTTTTAATATGAATTCATACACTTTTGAAAGACTTCAAGACACTTATCAAAATACTTCTACTTAGCAAAAATGCTTACAATTAGATCCTCGTTCAGTTTCATCAACAATTCTACTCGTATGCACCCGTATTCGTACTCGTACAATACACAGCTTTTAGATGTATGTACTATTGGTATATACACTCCAATGATCAGCTCTTAGCAGCCCATGTGAGTCACCTAACACATGTGGGAACCATCATTTGGCAACTAGCATGAAATATCTCATAAAATTACAAAAATATGAGTAATCATTCATGACTTATTTACATGAAAACAAAATAACATATCCTTTATATCTAATCCATACACCAATGACCAAAAACACCTACAAACACTTTCATTCTTCAATTTTCTTCATCTAATTGATCTCTCTCAAGTTCTATCTTCAAGTTCTAAGTGTTCTTCATAAATTCTAAAAGTTCTAGTTTCATAAAATCAAGAATACTTTCAAGTTTGCTAGCTCACTTCCAATCTTGTAAGGTGATCATCCAACCTCAAGAAATCTTTGTTTCTTACAGTAGGTTATCATTCTAATACAAGGTAATAATCATATTCAAACTTTGGTTCAATTTCTATAACTATAACAATCTTATTTCAAGTGATGATCTTACTTGAGCTTGTTTTCGTGTCATGATTCTGCTTCAAGAACTTCGAGCCATCCAAGGATCCATTGAAGCTAGATCCATTTTTCTCTTTTCCAGTAGGTTTATCCAAGGAACTTAAGGTAGTAATGATGTTCATAACATCATTCGATTCATACATATAAAGCTATCTTATTCGAAGGTTTAAACTTGTAATCACTAGAACATAGTTTAGTTAATTCTAAACTTGTTCGCAAACAAAAGTTAATCCTTCTAACTTGACTTTTAAAATCAACTAAACACATGTTCTATATCTATATGATATGCTAACTTAATGATTTAAAACCTGGAAACACGAAAAACACCGTAAAACCGGATTTACGCCGTCGTAGTAACACCGAGGGCTGTTTTGGGTTAGTTAATTAAAAACTATGATAAACTTTGATTTAAAAGTTGTTATTCTGAGAAAATGATTTTTATTATGAACATGAAACTATATCCAAAAATTATGGTTAAACTCAAAGTGGAAGTATGTTTTCTAAAATGGTCATCTAGACGTCGTTCTTTCGACTGAAATGACTACCTTTACAAAAACGACTTGTAACTTATTTTTCCGACTAGAAACCTATACTTTTTTTGTTTAGATTCATAAAATAGAGTTCAATATGAAACCATAGCAATTTGATTCACTCAAAACGGATTTAAAATGAATAAGTTATGGGTAAAACAAGATTGGATAATTTTTCTCATTTTAGCTACGTGAAAATTGGTAACAAATCTATTCCAACCATAACTTAATCAACTTGTATTATATATTATGTAATCTTGAGATACCATAGACACGTATACAATGTTTCGACCTATCATGTCGACACATCTATATATATTTCGGAACAACCATAGACACTCTATATGTGAATGTTGGAGTTAGCTATACAGGGTTGAGGTTGATTCCAAAATATATATAGTTTGAGTTGTGATCAATACTGAGATACGTATACACTGGGTCGTGGATTGATTCAAGATAATATTTATCGATTTATTTCTGTACATCTAACTGTGGACAACTAGTTGTAGGTTACTAACGAGGACAGCTGACTTAATAAACTTAAAACATCAAAATATATTAAAAGTGTTGTAAATATATTTTGAACATACTTTGATATATATGTATATATTGTTATAGGTTCGTGAATCAACCAGTGGCCAAGTCTTACTTCCCGACGAAGTAAAAATCTGTGAAAGTGAGTTATAGTCCCACTTTTAAAATCTAATATTTTTGGGATGAGAATACATGCAGGTTTTATAAATGATTTACAAAATAGACACAAGTACGTGAAACTACATTCTATGGTTGAATTATCGAAATCGAATATGCCCCTTTTTATTAAGTCTGGTAATCTAAGAATTAGGGAACAGACACCCTAATTGACGCGAATCCTAAAGATAGATCTATTGGGCCTAACAAACCCCATCCAAAGTACCGGATGCTTTAGTACTTCGAAATTTATATCATATCCGAAGGGTGTCCCGGAATGATGGGGATATTCTTATATATGCATCTTGTCATTGTCGGTTACCAGGTGTTCACCATATGAATGATTTTTATCTCTATGTATGGGATGTGTATTGAAATATGAAATCTTGTGGTCTATTATTATGATTTGATATATATAGGTTAAACCTATAACTCACCAACATTTTTGTTGACGTTTTAAGCATGTTTATTCTCAGGTGATTATTAAGAGCTTCCGCTATCGCATACTTAAATAAGGACGAGATTTGGAGTCCATGCTTGTATGATATTGTGTAAAAATTGCATTCAAGAAACTTATTTTGTTGTAACATATTTGTATTGTAAACCATTATGTAATGGTCGTGTGTAAACAGGATATTTTAGATTATCATTATTTGATAATCTACGTAAAGTTTTTAAAAACCTTTATCTATGAAATAAAGGTTATGGTTTGTTTTAAAAATGAATGCAGTCTTTGAAAAATGTCTCATATAGAGGTCAAAACCTCGCAACGAAATCAATTAATATGGAACGTTTTTAATCAATAAGAACGGGACATTTCAGTAACAGCCTCCCTAATGACATCCCTAATGTCATCCGCTTCCTCCATTTCCTCATCTGAACCTCTCTCTATCTGTGGATGAGAGCCCTGATATGGTACTGCCTGATTGCGTCTGCTCTTTAATACATTTGCACCTTGATAGACCCGCAATCCTAAAGACTCATCATGTTCCCTACACACCATCAGTGGACCCCCTTGATCCCTATCTACGCCTAAATACTCTCCAATGAGAGTAACAAAAATACCTCATCCTATTATTCTCCTGTCCTGTATTCCTTCCACCATTTTAGACAGATAAAAACCAACACAGTAGGGGATATTAACAAAGCTTCTAGTATTTCGAATGCACTTAAGGTAAAATAAATCGTGTAGAGTCATTTTCTCCTTGTTGTTACCTCTTTGTGTAATCGAGTTTGCTAAGAATCTATGTATTATACGAAGCTCGGCTTTGTTAATATCTAAATAGGAGTGTCTTCCTCTCCGCGAAAAAACATTATAATTTGACATACGCCTCTAGACGGCGTGTGCATCAAAATTCCTATCTACCCTCTCACCATGATAAATCAAATTTGTACAATCAGGTAATAGTAATTCAGCGGGAGCGTAAATCTGTAAAGTCCTGGCCATGTCCAGCATGCACATTCTGTACATCCTACGGCCAAGTAAAAATCTAAGAAAACTCTCATCATCTAACATATCTACATCCTTATTAAAGGCGATAGTACTCATAAGCTCAACACACCACTCTTTATATACAGGCCTACGAGTGGTAAATAAACGTTCCCAATCGGAAAAAGAAGAGCTGCCATACCTTTGGATTAGATGCTGCCTAACTGGGTTAGCTAGGTGGACCCTTTCCAAAGGCTCCCAATCGATTACCCTTGGTACTTCCACATTTTTCGTTACCAGTTTATATTTGTTACTTTGGTATGTCGGGTAATCTCTACAACTTCTATCAATCCTTAAATTGGGATGCAACTGTTCTTCATAAATTGTTGCGTGTTCTACTATATGGTGAGCGAGAAATACTACGTAGGTAATAAAAAATTGTAGGTCTGGCTCATAGTATGGTACGTGTTGATCAGGTTGTTATTGTTCCTGTTGTTGCTCCGGTTCGTGATATTGCATCTCTGGCTGTGGTTCCGGAGCAGGTTGCCTAGATGATGATGATGCACCATCAGTATCGGTATTTCTCTGCAAAACACATTAAACACAAAATTTGTGCATCCAAATATGCATTAGTGTTAGCAAAATAACAAATTGAAACAATTACAATAACATGTTTAATCCATATTAAACTCATGCGCATTTTCATATTTTTATCAATTCTACACTTTTTCAAATAAGTATATATGAAAATGTTTACAAAGTTCATAAGCATTCTACTCAAATAACATGTCGAAATAATCATTACTAGCAATTGAACAAGTTTCAAATGGCATTTATGAAGGTATTTCATATGCCCGAGAGACATATTAATTAATGTGGCCAATATGTTATGATCCAAGTCGGGTCATACCCAATAACAAGCCGACAACACTTTAAGAGTATTTGTTTTAATGAATGGATCTTTAAAATAAATACTAGACACTTAGACTTTAGAAATTGGTTTTCTAAAGATAATATGCTTGAATAATTATTTGGATAATTATAAGTACAAGTTTAATTATTTGGATGATTAAACTTATATGTGTGTGTTATAGTTTTATAAAATGATTTATAAAATTATATGTGCAAGTTAGAATATATATATATATATATATATATATATATATATATATATATATATATATATATATATATATATATATATATATATATATATATATATATATATATATATATATATATATATATATATATTCTATATATATACATATATATATCTTTATAAGTGGACTATAAAGATTATATATAAAAGCAACTAAACACATCTTTATAATAGGTTTTATAAAGATTAAATGTTCAAGTATGCAAGGCCTTTTATTTAAAAGAAAGCAAAAAAAAAAAAATAAATAAACAAGGGGTGGTGGCGGTTTTGGGAACCCAAGACAAGCCACCCCATGCTTGCCTTGGTTCTTGTATATGCTTTATTAGATACATGTATCTTGCACACTAAACATACACATCATTACTTGCAAAAATTTGAAAACAAAAACACTCTCTTCCATCTCCATTTTGGCCGCCACCTTGAGCAAGAGAAAAGGGGTTCTTCAAGTTTGTTTTCAAGCTTATTTTGTGCCTAAATCCTAACCACATACAAGGGTGTTGTTATACTAAGGCTTGTGGGTATACAAGCTTGAGGTTTCAAGTTAGAAACAAGCTTCATTTCATCATCTTCGTCTTCATTCTAACCTCCTAACTTGGAGTAGGTATAACTCCATTAACTAGCTCTTTTACTTTTGTAAGCATATTTTCTGGACTTGATATTCATATGGGATTCATAATAAATGGTTAAACTATGTAAAGATTATAATTAAAATGCTTCCGCTTTCTATGTTAATAATATCAATTTTAGACATAAACATATATGGATATGGAAACTTGGTAATCTTATGAATTCCAACAATGGTATCTAGAGCCAAAGTCATAGAAATATGCTTCTTGTATTTGGCTTGTAAACCCATTTTCTTTACAATCTAGTAACATGCATGAAACTAGAAAGTAAAAATTTTGGGTTTTGGATGGGGGTTATTTTTTGGCCGAAAATATGGGGTTCCAAAAATGGGTTTGGGACTTCAAGTTTGGCCAAGATTTGTTGTTGTTTTGGTTCACAATCATGCCTTGACCTTGTGGTTGGATTTGTGTGTGATTTGGTTGATTATTCATTCTTATGGTTTGTAATAATTATTCATTCATTTTGGTTTGTAATAAGTTGTAATTATTCTTGTAATTTTGATGTAATTTATTCTATTTTGGATTGTAAAATAGAATAGGTTGTTATTTCATTTTCTAGAAAAGAATTGTATTAGGATATAATTTTGTAAAGAGAAAATGAAGATTCATGAAGAAGATTACAAGATGGAACTTTGAAGATTACAAGATTAAGTGGGAGATTTTGTTTAAAATCTCTTACTTGTTTAACCCTTTAGATAACACTTGTTTTGGCTAAACAAGTGCTTACCACTTTGGCATGATTGTGGACTTTCCTTTTGCATGCTTGTATGTTTTTTGTATGTGTTTGGTTGATACAAAATCTCTTGGAACAACTTGCAAAAATGACATTATAATTGGTTATAATTATAACAACATGACACTAATAAATGGTTATTAGGTACTAGATGAAATTGTAAATAAAATGGTTTATTTAAAAGGTAATGAATTGGTAAATGGTTTACTAAAAGGACATGAAAATAGGTTTTCATAAAACACTACACACCAAATGCATGTTGGTGTATAGCATTTTGTTTTCTAAAACTAGAATGTAGAAAACATAAAATCCCTTTTACTAATACAAGGTAAACAAGTTAAACGCCATCCTTTTGTATGAACACTTAGACATATTAGGAATCTCTTGATGGGATAAAGGTCACCTAACCGTCATGAGTGAACTAATGTGAATAAGGTACACTTCGCATACATGTGGGATAAAGGTCACCTAACCACTTGTATGTTAAGTCTACATGTTTACGCAAGTAGGACGACTTGATTTGGGAATCATGAACTTAGGGTCACCGAAGCATGAGGAACAAATAGGCGTTGATGGGATTAATATGCCATGCAAAAGGATTGCATGATCCCATAACTTAGAAGTTGCAAAAGGATTGCAATTGTCATTATGACTACCTAGCTAAATCAAATGACGGGATAAAGGTCACCTAACCGAAATTTGATTTACCGTTGGATTCTAATATTTAATAAAACGAATTAAAAGGGTATTGTTTATTAAATCTAAAATCGATACTTAAAATGAACTTTGTTGAATTTTGTAGATGGCCGCTAATAACAACAACAACATGCAAAACGCACCACTAAACATGAACAACCTATCGTTACGGTCTCTCCTCGAGAAAGACAAACTCAATCATACCAACTTTATGGATTGGTTCCGCAATCTTCGGATTGTCCTCAAACAAGAGGATAAAGCGTATGTACTTGAGGACCCCATTCCCAATCAACCGGATGAGAATGATGTGGAGGCAATGGCCTCTTACGATAAGTATTGCCACGACTCCCTTCAAGTCTCATGCTTAATGCTTGGGACTATGATACCTGAACTCCAAAAGGATTTCGAGCATCATAGTGCATACGACATGATAACGCAATTGAAGGAAATGTTTCTCCAACAAGCGCGTGTCGAGCGTTTCGAAACGGTTCGGGCGCTACATGCTTGTCGTATGGACGATACCCAATCGGTTTCATCGTATGTACTTAAGATGAAAAGCCTTATCGATCGTGCTAACCGCCTTAACCTAAACATATCTAATGAGTTAGCCACCGATCTTATCCTTAACTCCCTATCAAAAAGGTTTGATCAATTTGTAATTAATTACAATATGAATGGGATGGATAAGAGCATAGGTGAGCTTCACGGTATGCTTAGAACGGCGGAAACTAGCATGGGTAAAAGGGCTTTACCCGTGTTAGCAATCGATCAAGGTGGGTCAAAAGGTAACACCTCTAAGCCAAAGGTGGCCAAGAGAAAAGGACCCGCCCATCAAGGCAAAGGGAAAGGGAAGATGGTTACCCTAACCATCAACAAGGCTAAGAAGCAAAAGGTAGCCCAGAAGGCAAACCCCAAAGAAGACCCATGTTTCGGTTGCGGTGAGATGGGTCATTGGAAACGAAAATGTCCGGTCTACCTTAAGGAGTTGAAGGACAAGAGGGATGCAGGGCAAACCTCAGGTAATATATATATGGTATATATAGAGCTTAGTATTACTTCTTCTAATACATGGGTATTAGACACGGGATGTGGAACTCATATTTGCAATTCTTTGCAGGGGTTCAAAAGAAGTGATCATAAGGCGGGAACATCAAGTCTCTATACGGGCAATGGTGCAAAGGTGCATGTTAAAGCTCAAGGAGATTTTGTTTTGAAGCTTCCAAGCGGATTGGAACTTATTTTAGAAAATGTTTTGTATGCTCCGGATTTGTGTAGAAACATTATTTCTATTTCTCGCTTAAAATAATGTGGTTACGTTGTTAATTTTATTGATGATGATATTCATGTTTCTAAAGATAATGTATTCTATTTCAAGGCTTCGCCTTCAAATGGAATTTATGAATTGGTTCATGATGACGCATCATCGAGCTCTATATACCATACTAGCACCAAGAAACTCAAAAGGGATTTGAGTGATTCCTATTTATGGCATTGTCGCCTTGGTCACATAAACAAGAACCGAATGCATACACTTCAAAAGAATGGACTTTTGAAATCAAATGAAATGGATTCGTTTGATGTATGTGAATCTTGTTTACAAGGCAAGATGACTAAAGCACCTTTCAAAGGGACTTATGAAAGGGCTAAGGATTTATTGGGATTAATACATTCGGATGTATGTGGACCCTTTAAACCCATGACTAGGAATGGTGAAAGATACTTTGTTACTTTCATTGATGACTTTAGTCGTTTCGGATATGTCTACTTATTAAGTCACAAGGACGAAACGTTTGAAGCATTCAAAGAATATCAAAACGAAGTACAAAATCAACTCAATAGGACAATTAAGGTACTTCGTACCGATAGAGGAGGTGAATACCTAAGCGATGCCTTCCAAGATCATCTTAGGAGTTGTGGGATTATCTCACAACTTACTCCACCCGGAACACCCCAACTTAATGGAGTTTCCGAAAGGAGGAACCGAACCCTAATGGATATGGTTCGATCTATGATGGCAAGAAGCTCGTTACCTCTATCATTTTGGGGTTATTGTCTAAGCTCCGCGGCTCGTATTTTAAATATGACCCCAACCAAGAAAGTGGAACGAACTCCTCATGAGATGTGGTTTGGAAAACCTCCTTCTCTTTCGTACTTAAAAGTATGGGGATGTGAAGCTTATCCTAAGCGTTATGTAGCTAATAAGCTACATGCTCGATCCACAAAGTGTATCTTCATAGGATATCCCAAAGATGACATGGGATATTACTTCTATGATCCATCCGAGCAAACGGTATTTGTTGCTCGAAAAGCGGAATTCCTTGAAACCAAGTTCCTTATGGAAGGTGATGGTGAAAGGAAGATAGATCTTGTAGAGGTACAAGATCAAGCCGATGATACACAATTGGTTGGCACTAGTACTCAACATGAGGATGTTGAAAATGATCAAGTGGATGATCAAGGTACACAAGACGTTCGAAGATCTAGTAGGATTAGTAATCCTCCCGAGAGATATGGGTTTCTCGTGGATGGTTGCTATACGGTTGATTTGGATGAACCGACAAACTACGAAGATGCTTTATCAAGGATTGATAAAGATAAATGGCAGGAAGCCATGAACGCCGAGATGCAATCCATGTATGAAAATCAAGTTTGGGAACTTGTTGTGCAACCTCCTAGCTCCAAGCTAGTTGATTGCAAATGGCTTTTCAAGAAGAAAACCGACATACATGGAAACTTGGATACATACAAAGCTAGACTTGTAGCAAAAGGTTTCACTCAAACTCAAGGGGTTGATTATGATGAAACTTTCTCGCCAGTGGCAATGCTAAAGTCTATTAGGATATTATTTGCCATTGCTGCTCATTATGACTATGAAATATGGCAAATGGATGTCAAAACCGCTTTCCTAAATGGATATCTTGAGGAAGATGTCTATATGGTACAGCCCGAAGGTTATGTTGATCCGAAAAATCCTAAAAAGGTATGCAAGTTAAAGAAGTCAATCTACGGATTGAAACAAGCATCTAGAATGTGGAATCATCGCTTTAATGAAGAGGCAAAGAAATTTGGCTTCATTAAAAATGGTGATGAAGCTTGTGTGTATAAGAAGGCTAGTGGGAGCTCTATAATGTTCCTTGTGCTATATGTGGATGATATATTATTGTTTGGGAATGATATTACCACAATGCAAGAAGTCAAAACTTGGCTAAAGAGTTGCTTCTCTATTAAGGATCTTGGAGAAGCACAATACATATTGGGGATTGGGATCTATAGGAATAGATCCAAGAGATTGATAGGTTTAAGTCAAAGTGCATACATTGATAAAATCTTGAAAAGGTTCAAGATGGAAAACTCTAAGAAAGGTTTGGTACCTATTCAAAAGGGAACCATTCTCAGTTCATCTCAGTGTCCTACCACAAAAGATGAGCAAGAGAGAATGAAGAAAGTCCCATACGCATCTGCTATTGGGTCTATCATGTATGCAATGATATGTACTAGACCGGATGTGTCATGCGCCCTAAGCCTGACAAGTAGATACCAGAATAACCCGGGAAATAGTCATTGGACTGCGGTTAAATGTATATTGAAATACCTTAGAAGGACTAAGGATATGTTTCTAATATATGGGTCTGGTGAAGAGGAACTCGCTGTAAAAGGTTACGTGGACGCGAGTTTCCAAACTGATCGAGATGACTCTCGATCACAATCCGGTTATGTCTTCATGTTAAATGGTGGTGCAGTCTCTTGGAAGAGCTCAAAACAGGAAGTTGTTGCGTTATCCACTACAGAGTCGGAGTACATTGCCGCCTCACTGGCAGCTCAGGAAGCGGCATGGATGAAGAAATTCATCGACGACTTAGGAGTGGTCCCTTCCATTCAGGACCCTCTTGAGATCTTTTGTGACAACGTGGGTGCAATTGCTCAAATCAAGGAACCTCGTGCTCATCAAAAGACTCGTCACATTGAGCGGAGATTCAACTACATTAGGGATGAGGTTGAAAAAGGAAAGATATGTATTCACAAAGTTCACACAGATCAAAATGTTGCGGATCCACTCACGAAGCTTTTACATGGGCCAAAACATGAGGGACATGTTTGTGCATTAGGGCTTCGATATTCTAGTGATTGGAATTGATCTATTTTAAGTATTGTAACGGAACGAATTAGTTCAAACTCATCAATATAATTATGGTATTAATTTAATTATGAGTCATGTTCCAATTTTGCATATTTTATCCATGAATAAACTATTATTCTAAATTTCGTAGTTGATCACATTTGTGGGAGCAAGTGTGAGGTCTAAACTATTATGAACTTGGATTGGTTAACATTCAAATGGTGAATGTGGGGCAAGGTTGCAACCAAGGTTCATAGATATTTGTGGGACACAAATATTGGAAGACCCGCTCTCAAGATTTACTATATGGAGCCTTTGTGGTTGATCACATGTAATCTTGAGTAAAGGAGAATATCATTATATCCTCTGACCTGAGACACATATTGGGTTCGGATATTCACCGAATATTGTGCCTTGATTCTTTCCTTCGCTATTCTGAAATATGGTAGTACATAAGGGAGGCTTCAGGTATGGTACTAAGTGTGGTGTCTAGGACGTATGTAGTCAAGATGGAATTTGTCCCTCTTATTCGTTGAGAGTCGGATGTCTAAGGCCTGATAAAGTTAAATCTATAAGAGAGTGATCATTCTATGTCTCTTGGATTTGACATGACATCTAGGACAAAAGGATATATTGAAAGATTCACCTAAAATCATATTCGAGATGGGAACTCGAAAGGGATGATGTTATTGAATGGCACTAAGTCATAACACATTGGGGGTGATGGACGGTCGTTAGGTGGTATCCATCACTTGCATTAATTTCTTATGTTTCTCATGCAAGTGGGAGATTGAAGGTATTTCATATGCCCGAGAGACATATTAATTAATGTGGCCAATATGTTATGATCCAAGTCGGGTCATACCCAATAACAAGCCGACAACACTTTAAGAGTATTTGTTTTAATGAATGGATCTTTAAAATAAATACTAGACACTTAGACTTTAGAAATTGGTTTTCTAAAGATAATATGCTTGAATAATTATTTGGATAATTATAAGTACAAGTTTAATTATTTGGATGATTAAACTTATATGTGTGTGTTATAGTTTTATAAAATGATTTATAAAATTATATGTGCAAGTTAGAATATATATATATATATATATATATATATATATATATATATATATATATATATATATATATATATATATTCTATATATATACATATATATATCTTTATAAGTGGACTATAAAGATTATATATAAAAGCAACTAAACACATCTTTATAATAGGTTTTATAAAGATTAAATGTACAAGTATGCAAGGCCTTTTATTTAAAAGAAAGCAAAAAAAAAAAAAAAAAAAACAAGGGGTGGTGGCGGTTTTGGGAACCCAAGACAAGCCACCCCATGCTTGCCTTGGTTCTTGTATATGCTTTATTAGATACATGTATCTTGCACACTAAACATACACATCATTACTTGCAAAAATTTGAAAACAAAAACACTCTCTTCCATCTCCATTTTGGCCGCCACCTTGAGCAAGAGAAAAGGGGTTCTTCAAGTTTGTTTTCAAGCTTATTTTGTGCCTAAATCCTAACCACATACAAGGGTGTTGTTATACTAAGGCTTGTGGGTATACAAGCTTGAGGTTTCAAGTTAGAAACAAGCTTCATTTCATCATCTTCATCTTCATTCTAACCTCCTAACTTGGAGTAGGTATAACTCCATTAACTAGCTCTTTTACTTTTGTAAGCATATTTTCTGGACTTGATATTCATATGGGATTCATAATAAATGGTTAAACTATGTAAAGATTATAATTAAAATGCTTCCGCTTTCTATGTTAATAATATCAATTTTAGACATAAACATATATGGATATGGAAACTTGGTAATCTTATGAATTCCAACAATTTATATCAATTTAATCAAGTTCATGAATTTTAGACTTAAAAAGTCCACTTTAATTCTCAAAAATCATGTTTAGGATCAAAGTTTGGATCATTTAGCTACCTAAACATGTTACACTACTTAATTTAGCAATAATTCATGACAAAAATCGGCCATAACCTGTTTAGCTCAAGAACACTAAAAATTTTGAAGTTTTTGGCTTCAAATCATGTTAAATAGCATCAATCTAGGTTATACATGCATAATATATTAACAATTTAACTCTAATTACACTAGAAATTAACAAAATTAAATTAGGTAAAATTTAGCTCAAGAACACTAAAATTCAATTTTAAAGAGTTTTAGGGGTGAAATCTTTACCTTCTTTGAAAAATTTCTGAACAATTTCATGATTAAAGCGGATTATAGCAAGAAAATTGGTGAATTTTGGTAAAAAATTGGTGAAAATTGAGGGTGTTTTGGAGTGTGTTCGTGTATGTGTATGTGTGTGAAGTGAGAAGGCAGAACAGGCGAGCTGCTCTTTTGATTCTAACCAGCATTTGGTCCCCATACGACCGCATGGTTTTGAAGCACAAACCCCATGCGATCGCATGGGGTGTATTTTTTTTTTAAATATATATAAAAACCTTTTACTTGTTAAACATAATAATAGATTAATTTTAAAAATTTGTTTTTAAGAATGAGGGCGTTTCAGATCATTGTCCTAGTCCGTCTCTCGACAAAATTTTAAAATTTGTCACTTTTTAAGCGTCGTTTTAAAAGCAAAGATTTTTGAGTTTTTTTTTTAATGTTTTTGGCATACTTTAGATCAATAAGATTAAAAATAATGATAATAAAATTTCTCGTCCCGCCCTCGGGTAAAGCAATTTCGGTTCAACGACCTAGTCTTCAACTCACGAGGAATTTTAAATATCAAAATTTTAACTTAATGAAATAAAGTAAATTTTTATTTTTAAATTCACACCAAACTTAAATTTAAAATGCATAAAATTAAAAATTCATATAAATATCATTAATATTTTTATACATTAATTTTAAAAACTTATATTAAAAATATTAATTTTTAAAATATTTAAAAACTTAAATATATTGATTTTAAAAATTTACATTAATAATTTAATATTTATATATTAATTTTAAAAACAAGGTAAAAATTAAAATTAAAAATCTTTTTGGTCTTTTATCCCACTTTAATCAATTAAATATTATCAAAAATATACGCCCCTCTTTTGGGTAAAGTAATTTCGGCTATTTTACCTAGTTTTACTCCTGACGAATTTTTGAAATATTTTTGGATTGATTGATTAAAGATATTTATACCTTAAGAATAAACGGTAAATTTTGCAGTGATGTAATAAATTTTTGTATGATATCAATAATTTCGGTTTCGCATACCTAATTTTGTTGAATATCAATTTAATATTTTATAGCGAACGATTCAGCGTTTATTAACAAAAGGTTAAAAGCAATAAATAAAAACAAAAATAAAAATTGTACATACTTACCTATGAAATAGAATTCTCAGAGACCTGCTTTAGCCGACTCATAGGAGAGTCGTGTGATTTGGTTTTCCATAGCTACATAAGCGTAACCTCGATTCTTCAATAACTTTTCTTCTAAACATATGAACGGTCCTTCTCTGCATAGAGTAACAAATTCGGTATTTGAATATGTTTAATTGTTCGAACATTTACCTTCATGTGACCATTTTCCGCATTTATGACATCTTTCAAGGTGTCGTGCTCTTCTTTTTGTTGCGGATTTTGATTTTCCTTTACCAAAATGTATCTTATGATGATCTTTCCTGAGTTCTTTCCTTACTTCATCCATTTTACCTCTTATGAAGGATACCAGTTCACTCGGGAAAGTGTTATTATTACGTTTAGTAATCATAGCGTGTAGTAGTCGACCATGGTTCAGATCAAAGGAATTCTTCATCTTGTAAAACCTAAAAAAAATAAAAATTCAGAATGGAGGGAGAAGACTAGCTCTTTAGGGTCTGCTAGGGAAAGACCATTCGGATTCCATTTTCGAAAACTACACGAAAAAAGAAAATCTAACTCTAACATAAATACATATTACCCTTAAAAGATTCGAATCTTCCCACACTTAGTTAGCCGTGGTATCCTTTTGCTTCAAGCCAATTGTTGATTTCCTATGTAACTTTCACAAATTCAACTAACATTGCCTTTTCTTTAGGCGACAAATTGGATACTAATCGGTTACATAACTTAAAGTTTCCCTTAATCCTAGCATCTTGAATTCGTTTATAAAGTTTCTTCATTGAACTATTAAAAACGGATTCATCTAATTTCGTATCAACAACGGGGTTCTTTGTTATTAGGTTATCATTAGGTGTTTCTTCATCTTCCCCATACATAGGTGTTTTTATGGGTTCAACAGTTTTGGTTGGTGGAGATCTAAACTTTCGGTTCACAAAGGTAACCAATTTGTCACCATCCCTTAGTGTCATTCTACCTTCTCTTACATCAATGAATGCCTCGGTGGTTGCTAAAAATGGGCGACCTAAAATTAGAGGAATATCAAGGTCTTCCTCCATATTAATAACTATGAAGTTTGCAACAAAGGTCAAACTTCCCTCTTTAACAAGTAAATTGTTTGTTATTCCAACCAGGTATTTAATGGTTTGATCAAATAATTGAACACCTATTCTGGTTGGTCTTAATTTACCCACACCTAATCTTTTGTATAAGGAAAGAGGCATAACATTTGCACTTGCTCCTAAATCTGCGAGTCCATTATACATAGCACCATCGTTAAGCAAGCAAGAAATGATAAATTCACCTGGGTCTCCTACTTTAGTAAGTAGAGTTGGTTTGTTAACCTTTTCCAAGTGATCTTTTCTTGGTTGTTTCACTTCTACTTGAACTTCTTGTTCACATTTTTCTTCGTTTCTTGGAATGGGAGGTTTGTATAGGAATTCTTCTTTATCACTCCAATTTGAAGCTTCCCCGTCTTCTAATTCTGGTTTTTCATATGTTGTTGATAACATATTTATGTTTTCATTCTGAGGGATTCCTTGGGTGGCGAAATTATGATTGACTTCATTGTCAACTTCCATCGGACCATGTATGTAATGTTTAACTCTGTGACCATTAACTTTAAATTCAATCCCATTTGAATTTATTAACTCTATTATTCCATATGGGAAAACTCTTTTGACTATGAATGGTCCAGACCATCTTGATTTCAATTTTCCAGGAAATAACTTGAATCGTGAATTGAAAAGAAGAACTCTGTCTCCTTCTTTAAATTCTTTTGAACTTCTAATTCTTTTATCATGCCATTTCTTCGTTCTTTCCTTATAGATTAACGAATTTTCGTATGCTTCATGTCTAAATTCTTCTAATTCGTTTAGTTGACTTAACCGTAGACGACCAGCTTCATGTAAATCATGATTACATGTCTTCAAAGCCCAAAATGCTTTGTGCTCAATTTCTACTGGAAGGTGACATGCTTTTTCATAAACGAGTTTAAAAGGTGTGGTACCAATTGGAGTTTTGTAGGCTGTTCTAAAAGCCCAGAGTTCATCCTCTAATTTCATGGACCATTCCTTCGGATTTGATCTTACGGTTTTCTCTAGAATACGTTTTAATGCTCGGTTGGTATTTTTAACTTGTCCACTTGTTTATGGATGATAAGCGGTTGAGATTTTATGAGTTACTCCATATCTTTTGAGAACTTTCTCAAGTTGATTATTACAAAAATGAGTACCCCGATCACTTATTAAAGCTTTCGGTGTTCCGAACCTTGCAAAAAGACGTTTTAAGAAGTTGACTACAACTCGTGCATCGTTAGTTGGGAGAGTTTGTGCTTCCGCTCATTTAGATACATAATCAATGGAAATGAGAATGTAGAGATTATTATGAGATTTTGGAAATGGACCCATAAAGTCAATACCCCAAACGTCAAA
This sequence comes from Rutidosis leptorrhynchoides, assembly GCF_046630445.1. Taxonomy (NCBI): domain Eukaryota; kingdom Viridiplantae; phylum Streptophyta; class Magnoliopsida; order Asterales; family Asteraceae; genus Rutidosis; species Rutidosis leptorrhynchoides. The sequence continues at coordinate 502,729,667 of NC_092335.1, forward strand.
TACTTCACATACTTTTATGAAATTTTGTGGCATTTCATCACGTTGACTTATTTTTCAGACCCTTTGACAAGCATCACAGGATTTACAAAGAAGGTGTGCGTCTTTGAAAATTGTAGGCCAGTAGAATACAGCGTCGTAAACTTTTCTTGCTGTGATTTGAGACCCATAATGCCCTCCTGTTGGTCATGTGTGACAATGGTTTAAGATTTGACTAGCTTCTTCTCCGAAAACACATCGGCGTATTATTCCATCGGGACAACTTTTAAACAAATGTGGATTTTCCCAGAAATAGCGTTTTATATCACTAAAGAATTTCTTTCGTTTTTAGTATGACAACCCTTTTTCAAGGAATCCACATACTAAGTAGTTTGCATAGTCTGCAAACCATGGAATTTCATTATAATCTATCTTCAATAGATATTCAACAGGAAAGTTATCTTGTATGGCCGATTCATTTAAAACTTCTAATTCGGGATTTTCAAGACGAGAAAGATGATCAGCGGCGAGATTTTCTGCTCCCTTTTTGTCTCGGATTTCAATATCGAACTCTTGTAAGAGTAAGATCCAACGGATTAATCGTGGTTTAGCATCTTGTTTTGAAAATAGGTATCTAAGAGCAGAATGGTCAGTATAGACCACCGTTTTAGCAAGAACGAGATATGAACGAAATTTGTCAAAAGCAAAGACAATAGCAAGGAGTTCTTTTTCAGTAGTTGTGTAATTCGTTTGTGCTTCTTGTAACGTCTTACTTGCATAATAAATAGGTTGAAATCGTTTTTCAATCCTTTGTCCTAAAACGGCTCCCATTGCAAAATCACTTGCATCGCACATAAGTTCAAATGGTAGATTCCAATTTGGTGTTATCATGATCGGCGCATTAGTGAGTTTTTCTTTAAGAATATTAAAAGATTTGATGCATTCATCTGAAAAGATGAATGGAACATCCTTTTCTAGGAGTTTATTCATAGGAGTGGCAATTTTAGAAAAATCTTTTATGAATCGTCGGTAAAAACCGGCATGCCCTAGAAAACTCCTAACTCCTCTAACATTGGTGGGATGTGGAAGTTTAGCAATTACATCTACTTTAGCTCTATCCACTTCAATTCCTTCCTTTGAAATTTTATGACCAAGAACGATGCCTTCTTTAACCATGAAATGGCATTTCTCCCAATTAAGTACTAGATTTGATTGCTCGCATCTAATAAGCATTCGTTCAAGATTAACTAGACATGTTTCAAAAGTATCACCGAAGACTGAAAAGACATCTATGAAAACTTCCATGCATTCTTCTATCAAGTCGTGAAAAATTGTCATCATGCACCATTGAAAGGTTGCAGGGGCGTTGCAAAGTCCAAATGGCATGCGTTTGTAAGCAAAAGTACCATAAGGGCACGTGAAAGTGGTTTTCTCTTGATCCTCGGGTGCTATTGGAATTTGAAAATATCCCGAAAAACCGTCAAGAAAATAATAGTAACTATTCCCGGCTAACCTTTCCAACATTTGATCAATGAAAGGTAAGGGAAAGTGATCTTTTCTGGTGGCGTCGTTTAATTTTCTATAATCAATACAAACACGCCATCCTGTTACAGTCCTAGTAGGAATAAGCTCATTTTTTTCATTTGTGATGACAGTCATGCCACCCTTCTTAGGTACACATTGAACTGGGCTTACCCACGGACAATCAGAAATTGGATAAATTAAACTTGCATCAAGTAGTTTAATAATTTCTTTCTTAACAACATCTTGCATATTAGGATTTAGTCTTCATTGGCAATACACATACGTTTTATGACCTTCTTTCATAAGAATTTTATGTGTGCAATACGAAGGACTTATTCTTTTAATATCATGAATCTTCCATGCAATAGCTGGTTTATGAGCTTTTAGCACAGAAATAAGTTGAGATTTTTCATTTTCAGTAAGAGAAGATGATATTATTACAGGCAATTCATATTCACCATGTAAATAAGCATATTCCAAATGGTTTGGAAGTGGCTTTAACTCTAATGTCGGTGGTTCTTCTATCGATGATTTGTATCAATATCTGTCTTCTTCTTTTTACATTTGAAGTTCTTCTGTTGTTGGTTCGTATTCATTAGCCATGAGTGCGGCTAACATTTCAGCTTCATCAATTGGTTCAGTTCCTTCTCCTAAAGAACATTCTCCTATTCCTTATAATTCTGAAAATTCTTCTAACAATTCTGCATGTGAATCTATAGTTTGAATATAAAAACATGTATCATCCACAGATTGCGGTTGTTGCATGGCTTTATCAACAGAAAAGGTAACACTCTTGTCCTCTATACTTAGGGTCAGTTTCTTACCGAACACGTCTATTATTGCTTTAGCCGTGTTTAAGAATGGTCTTCCTAATATAAGAGGAACTCGAAAATCTTCTTCCATATCCAGAATAACAAAGTCTACAGGAAATACTAAAGTACCAACTTTAACTAGCATGTTCTCCATTATCCCTCTAGGATATTTTACTGATCGATCGGCTAGTTGTATGCTTATTCGTGTTGGTTTCAATTCTCCAAAGTCTAGTTTAGCGTATAGTGAATACGGCATTAAATTTATACTAGCACCTAAGTCTGCCAATGCTTCTATTGAACTAAGGCTACCCAGAAAACATGTAATTGTGAAACTTCCTGGATTCGATAATTTTTCTGGTATCCTATTCAACAGTACTGCAGAACAATTAGCATTCATTGTAACAGCCGAGAGTTCTTCCATTTTCTTTCTATTTGTGATTAGATCTTTCAGGAATTTAGCATATCTTGGCATTCCTGAAATCACATCAATGAAAGGAAGATTGACATTTATTTGTTTAAACATATCCAAATATTTGGATTTCTCGGCTTCAAGTCTTTCTTTTCTCATTTTACTTGGGTAAGGAAGCGGTGGTTGGTATGGTTTAACATATGGTTTAGCCTTAGCTGTGTTATCTTCATTAACCTTTTCAATTGTGGGTTCTGTTTCCTTCTCTTGCTCAGGCTGTGTAGTAGGAATAGAGACATTAGAAATTACAGGTATTTCAGGTGGTTTAAGTGTAATACCACTTCTTGTGGTAATGGCTTTAGCTGTTTCATTCTGGGGGTTAGCATTTATATCGCTAGGTAGACTCCCCGGTTTCTTTCACCTATCAACCTTGCTAGGTTGCTTACTTCTTGTTCCAGATTTTGGATTGAAGCTTGTTGATTTCTAAATGCTTGAGCATTTTGTTCATTGGTTTGTTTCTGAGATGTGAAAAACTGCGTTTGAGATTCAACTAGCTTCGATATCATATCTTCTAAATTTGGCTTTTTATCATCGATTTGTGGTGGTTTATTTTAAAAAATAGGTCTTTGCTGATTGTAAGTATTATTAGATACTTGTTGATTGCTAGGACCTTGTTGGTTGTTGTATGGTACATTTCGGTTATAATTCTGATTTTGTTTGTAGATTGGTCTTGGCGGTTGATAATTATTCTGATAATTATTTCCAGGCTTTTGGTGCATGTATGAAACATTTTCTCTTTGTTCCATTGTTTGTTCAATACTGAGACAATCTTTTGTCAAATGTGATCCTCCACACTGCTCATAACTAATTCGTATAGCATGAATATCTTTAGTCATCTTTTCCATTCGTCTTTCGACAGCATCTATCTTTGCGGAAATGGAATCAAAGTCATGGATAGAATCAGCTCTAGCTGCTTTAGATGATCTAATGATATCTTTTTCTTGGTGCCACTCATGTGAGTGGGAAGCAGTGTTATCAATAATTTTGTAAGCTTCAGTTGCGGTTTTCTTCATAATGGAACCACCAGCTGCTATGTCGATGTCTTTTCTTGTAGTGATGTCGCATCCTTGATAGAATATTTGTACTATTTGATAAGTGTCTAAACCATGTTGCGGACATCCTCTCAATAACTTTCCAAATCTTGTCCACGCCTCATATAGAGTTTCATTTAGCTTTTGCGTGAACGTAACAATTTCTCCTTGAAGTCTCACGGCTTTAGACGCTGGAAAGAATTGTTTAAGAAATTTTTCAACTAAAACATCCCATGTATCAATCGCCCCTTCAGGTAACGATTCTAACCAATCTTTGGCTTCTTCCTTTAAAGTCCAGGGAAATAACATGAGATATATCTGTTCATCCTCAACTTCTCGGATTTTAAATAGAGTACAAATCCTATTAAAGGTACGAAGATGTTCGTTTGGATCTTCCTTCGGCGCACCACTAAATTGGCATTGATTAGTTACCATGTGTAGGATTTGTCCTTTTATTTCATAATCTGGCGCATTAATGTCTGGTTGAGTAATTGCGTGACCTTGGCCAGTGCGTTTAGCCCTCATTCGGTCTTCCATACTTAGAGGTTCCAGATTTTTCATGATTGAAATTGTTGAATCTGAATCACTAGTGGATTCTGACTTAATGGTTTCTTCCTCGACAATCTCTGGATGAGTGATTTGTGATTTAGGAGGAATGATTAGTGGTTCAGGATCTCTGAATTGTCCCTGAATATCCTCCGGATTCTCAATTGTGAGGTCGAAAAATAAGCGTCGAAAAATAAAAGTTGAAAAATAATAAAATGCAGCGTCGAAACTTAAAAGTTTAAAAACTAAGAATTAAAACTTACGTCTAAAGGTATTAAAGCTTAAAAGGAATTCTATGTCCAAAACGGCAATAACTTAATTAGGCACTAAAATCTATTAAATATATTAAGGCGATAAGCGACGTCGTAAAATTCTAAAGCACCTAAATCTTAGTCTAAAGAAAAAGCACTTAAGGGATTTTACGGCAATGCTTAAAAATCTAGAAATATAAATTAACTACGGCAAAATACTAATTACGAATGATAAAAATACAAATTACGATTAAACGATTAAAAATATACAATTTATAAAAACAGACTAAAAATGATAAAATTACTAATTTTTATTAAAATATTATTTTTATATTATTTATTTTATAAAAGTATCAATTTATAATTAATAAAACTAATTTAAACTAAATATTACAAATTAAATAAAACTAAAACTAAATATTATTAAATTAAAAACCCTAATTATAATTAATTAATAATAATAATTATTAATACTCCGTAACCCTAATTGTACGTACTAGGATCAGGCCTGTCTTTTCACCTCATGCGATCGCATGAGTTGTATGTTATACATCCATGCGGTCGCATGACCCTCGGATCCAGTTCAGATGTTGGGCTGCTACAGTGTAGTGGCCCGATTACTTTTTTTCTATTTTTAAATTATTTATATAAAATAAATAAAAACTTAATTTTTAAAAACTAAGATAGAAATAGAAAAATTTTATAATTTTATATATTTTAAACAAACTCTTAAAAATATATATATTTCATATTTCTTTTTAGATTTTTGTATTTAAAACATATTTTTACAAAAATAAATTAAAACTTAATAAAGAAAATCTTTTTTATAGCGTTTCGCTTCGGCTTTTAAGATGTTCCCCGGCAGCGGCGCCAAAAATACTTGATGTTATGCGAGGTCTATACGAAATAGTTATATTTTTATTGCGAAATACTATTAAATACGATACAATTTTACACAAGTTATTTATTTATTATTAGAGTGGATATACCTAAACATTGCTACAACACTATAGGCAGTGTACCTAATGGTACAGTAGTGTAGTTTTTAGTAAGTCCGGTTCGTTCCGCAGGGAGCTAGTCAAGTTTAACGCTATATTTTTAAAACTATATTTGTATAAAGATATATATATATATATATATATATATATATATATATATATATATATATATATATATATATATATATATATATATATAAGTAGTATTATTATTATTATAAAAGGGGAGTTTTTACCGTTTAATGACCGGTTTGTCGATTTTATGTTTTTAGTCACAATTAAAACCTAATGTAAAATATTAAATATACAAATAACTTAATTTAAAGCGTAAAGTAAATGACGATAAATAAAATTGCGATAATTAAAAGTGCGATAAATAAAATGACGATAAATAAAATTTCGATAATTAAAAAGTACGATAATTAAAAGTGCGATAAGATATAAAATAAAAGAATTATGCTTATTTAAACTTCCGTAATCATGATGTTCGACGTGTTGATTTTAGCTTATTACCATGGGTTAATTGTCCTTTGTCCTGGATTATTCGATATGTCCATACGGTTTTGTCCACAATAGTCCATCAGTCATAAATATAAAGTGCGAGAGTCTTCGTCAAATATCCTTATACCCGAAGTCAAATATTCCAACTAATTGGGGATTCGAACTGTAACAAGGTCTTAATACCTTGTTTAATGAATATACCAGGTTATCGACTGCGTGTAATCCAAGGTTTTACTACTTTGTTAACAATTACACCAATTACCCTTGAATGTAATCCACCCCTATTTTAATGAGTCCATTAACTATTAATCCATCCCCGTGTCCGGTAAAATGAACGATAATTCGTATTTATAGATATCTCGCCCACCGTACCCGATTAAGCGTATGTGGTTATATATAGATACGTCAAATTGTAATCTTTATATTAAATTAACGAGGTATCGTTTAGTTAATATAAAGCCCATTAATAGCCCATAGTCCAATTTCCACAAGTGTCGTTCTTTTGTCCAAACCCCAATAATGGTCCAAAGCTCAATTACCCCGTCTTTAATATTTAGCCCAACATCACGATTACTTCGATTTAAATAAGCATAATAATAACTTAGCTACGAGACATTAATTTAAAAAGGTTGAACATAACTTACAATGAGTATTAATAGCGTAGCATTACACGGACAGAGTTTCAACGTACAAACTTACAACATTCGCCACTATAACCTTATTATTATTAACTTAAAATTAAAATTATAATTAAAATATAAATATAAATATAAATTGAAAATAAGAAGTAGAAAAAGGATGTGTTAAATTCGGCTTGAGCTGCTACAGTAAGCCATGCGATCGCATGGCTTTTGTGCTTCCTGGCCATACGATCGCATGGCCACCTTTTCCTGGTCACAAAGATTCCAAAAATGTGGGCTGCTGCGTATTAATATATTATATAATATAATATATATAATTTTATATAATTATATATATATATTATATTATATTCTTGTGCATCGTTGACTTGTAATTTTAGGTCCGTTGCGTCGTGCGTTGATAGTTGGTTCATGTCCCGATTACGGATTTTCGAACGTCCTTTCGTATGATTTAATATTTTGTACTTTGCGTTCCGCGGCTTGTACTCTTCTAACTTTTAGATGTTTCTTATCAATAAATTTAACCACTTTGATTGTACTTTGTACTTTTTAGCTTTTTGGTCGTTTGCATCTTCAAATCGTCGAATCTGTCTTTTGTCTTCACCTTTTATTATTTAAACGAATATCACTTGTAAATAGAATAATTGCAACTAAAAGCTTGTCTTTCTTGAGGGATAATGCTATGAAATATATGTTCGTTTTTAGCATTATCAAATATTCCCACACTTGAGCGTTGCTTGTCCTCAAGCAATATAGAACTTGAATATAACTTTACTAGAATCACTTCTTTATTCTTCACACTTTGTACATCAGTGATTTTAATACGACGGTATGAACAATGGTAGTAACGATGTGATTTACAATCTCACATGACTATAAAAATTTAGATCCTTTAGGAAATTGGATCTTTATGAAAACATTTGATCTTTTGAAAATTTCAATCTAGCTTTTACTCTAGATTAGTTTTCCGGAATAACCCTTCACCGGTGGTTGCAAATTGTTTTTGTGGGTTTTGTGAGTTTCAGATTTGAAAATTTTAGCTCAAAACTTATGGTTTTGTATCACCCACTTGCTAACCTTGTATTAGGAAAGCAACACATCCAGTTTACTTACTCCGTATATTACCTTTCGGTAAACTATCGTCCGGTTGTAAAGGAAATCATTGAACAAGCAACTGTTAAGGCAATGTCCCGTGACATGCTTTTGATTATGGTCTATATCATGTCGGATGCAATAACTATCCTTTGTAGGAGCAATAGTAAAGATCACCCTATAGTTTTTTGGTCTGGCACAAGGTCTTGTCTTCGACCATGCTATGCAACCACCGTTCTTACGGTTAACACCCGATTTGGTTCAGGTGACCTAATGAATTCTAGGTGAATTTCTAGGATTTTATGTTCAATGGTAATGAAGCATTGAAAATGGATTTTTCAGAAAACAAATTGGTTTATAATTTGATCAAAATATTTTCTCGTTCAAGCTCTAGTTTAGATATCATTGAATTCCATGAGTTTGTAATTCTCAATCGTTAAAGTCGATCTCAAGGATTGAGTAATATCAGACTTAAAAGCTGATTTTTGATCTTTAAGGAGATTATCCTTTCTGGGGATCTGATTCATTAGTCTTATAAGATAATTTGCACGGTGCCCCCCATTGTACGAGACAGATCCTCTCATGGTTAGGATAAGTCTGACCACTTGGCGACCCTGTTTGATGCTGAGGTCCGTGGATTTCCAGCTGATTTTCGAGAAAACTTTTCAAGGTTTTTCGTAGACTCTACAACCGGTCTGGACGACAACTTCCTGACCTAAATTAAGAAGCGCGTGTCTTTTTCTCGGAAGACTTTACTTCCTTTTAAATTCCATTATATTACAATAAACTGGGTAAAACTGATTAATATTGTCCAAAACAAAATTATCTTTCATTATTTGTACAAAAATATGTGATATATGTTCTAAATAACTTGGTAAATTTTTCCCACACTTGGCTTTTATTTTCCTTTCTTTGCCTTTTTATTTTTCTCTATTCCATTTTAAATGAATTCTAATATTTTGGGTTGTTTCTCAATTTATGTCCTTTACGAGGTAACAATAATTTCGGTGTTAACACCTAGTTTTATCGTTCATAAATATGTATAAACATGATTTTGAATTCATTTATTTGAAAATTTTGAAAATTTTTACTAGAATTGGGTAGTCAGTATATAAGACTAGGGCTGTTCTTTATTATCAGAGAGCTCTAGATTCTAATACAACTACTGCGTTACTAGTATTTTTAATGGTAATCAAGTATTTAAATTAAAATTTTAAAAATCTGAAAGAATTTAACCCCTTCCCACACTTAAGATCTTGCAATGCCCTCATTTGCAAGAAATCAGTAACAATTTAAATTATTGAGGGTGATTAGCGTAGAAAAATAATTAAATTTTACCAAAGTTTCCAAACATATTGGCGTTTGTTTATTGAATGATAAATGGTGCACATCATTTGTTCATTCCGTCTTATTGTTACATCACATTTGTTTTTCGTTTTGTCGTCAAAATTAGTAGCTTTTGCTGAACTTAATGCCAGTCTTTGAAAGTTCGTTGTTTTACCCTGTTGTGTACAATTGATAATATACATACATACAAATAATAACATGCTTGGTAATTTGAAATGGGACTTAACATCCCACATTCAAATTATAAATACGAAATATTAGTAACAAAATAAAAAAAATAAAATAAAATGTTAAAAAATACATAAAAGTATCACAATATTATATGTTTTAAACATAAGTAAATAAAAATAATAAAAGATAAAAATCACCAACGGGAACTGTATCAATCTGGATAGGGGTTCCAGTTCATGTCGTCGGTCTGGTTTCACGGTTGGTTATAGGTGTGCTGATAGGCTTGGTTGGGGTCGTAGAGAGTAAATGGTGGTCGCATATCGGGCTGGTGTGGCGGATAGTAAGCAGGTCGGGTTGGTACGTAGTTATTTGGTACCTGAGGTGATAGCTGGCTCATGATCTGATGCTGATGATAGTGCCATCTATCATGCTGTCGTTGCCTGGAATGTTCGTACACATTCTCGGCGTGCCACTACTCGTACTGACTATGTATAGCCTCGTTTGTCATTTCTACCTCATCTATACGCTGGTAAACGTCAGTAACAGCCTCCCTAATGACATCCCTAATGTCATCCACTTCCTCCATTTCCTCATCTGAACCTCTCTCTATCTGTGGATGAGAGCCCTAATATGGTACTGCCTTATTGCGTCTGCTCTTTAATACATTTGCACCTTGATAGACCCGCAATCCTAAAGTCTCATCCTGTTCCCTACACACCATCAGTGGACCCCCTTGATCCCTATCTACGCCTAAATACTCTCCAATGAGAGTAACAAAAATACCTCCTCCTATTATTCTCCTGTCCTGTATTCCTTCCACCATTTTAGACAGATACAAACCAACACAGTAGGGGATATTAACAAAGCTTCTAGTGTTTCGAATGCACTTAAGGTAAAATAAATCGTGTAGAGTCATTTTCTCCTTGTTGTTACCTCTTTGTGTAATCGAGTTTGCTAAGAATATATGTATTATACGAAGCTCGACTTTGTTAATATCTAAATAGGAGTGTCTTCCTCCCCGTGAAAAACATTATAATTTTACATACGCCTCCAGACGGCGTGCGCGTCAAAATTCCTATCTACCCTCTCACTATGATCAATCAAATTTGTACAATCAGGTAATAGTAATTCAGCGGGAGTGTAAATCTGTAAAGTCCTGGCCATGTCCAGCATGGACATTCTGTACACCCTACGACCAAGTAAAAATCTAAGAAAACTCTTATCATCTAACATATCTACATCCTTATTAAAGGCGATAGTAATCATAAGCTCAACACACCATTCTTTATATACAGGTCTACGAGTGGTAAATAAACGTTCCCAATCGGGAAAAGAAGAGCTGCCATACCTTTGGATTAGATGCTGCCTAACTGGGTTAGCTAGGTGGACCCTTTCCAAAGGCTCCCAATCGATTACCCTTGGTACTTCCACATTTTTCGTTACCAGTTTATATTTGTTACTTTGGTATGTCGGGTAATCTCTACAACTTCTATCAATCCTTAAATTGGGATGCAACTATTCTTCATGAATTGTTGGGTGTTCTACTATATGGTGAGCGGGAAATACTACGTAGGTAATAAAAAATTGTGGGTCTGGCTCATAGTATGGTACGTGTTGATCAGGTTGTTGTTGTTGTTCCTGTTGTTGCTCCGGTTCGTGATATTGCATCTCTGACTGTGGTTCCGGAGCAGGTTGCCTAGATGATGATGATGCACCATCAGTATCGATATTTCTCTGCAAAACACATTAAACACAAAATTTGTGCATCCAAATATGCATTAGTGTTAGCAAAATAACAAATTGAAACAATTACAATAACATGTTTAATCCATATTAAACTCATGCTCATTTTCATATTTTTATCAATTCTACACTTTTTCAAATAAGCATATATGAAAATGTTTACAAAGTTCATAAGCATTCTACTCAAATAACATGTCAAAATAATCATTACTAGCAATTGAACAAGTTTTCAAATGGCATTTATATCAATTTAATCAAGTTCATGTATTTTAGACTTAAAAAGTCCACTTTAATTCTCAAAAATCATGTTTAGGATCAAAGTTTGGATCATTTAGCTATCTAAACATGTTACACTACTTAATTTAGCAATAATTCATGACAAAAATCGGCCATAACCTGTTTATATTAAAAAGCCCCAAATTGCTCAAGAACACAAACCCTAGATTTCTAAAAAATTTGAAGTTTTTGGCTTCAAATCATGTTAAATAGCATCAATCTAGGTTATACATGCATAATATATTAATAATTTAACTCTAATTACACTAGAAATTAGAAAAATTAAATTAGGTAAAATTTAGCTCAAGAACACTAAAATTCAATTTTAAAGAGTTTTAGGGGTGAAATCTTTACCTTCTTTGAAAAATTTCTAAACAATTTCATGATTAAAGCGGATTATAGCAAGAAAATTGGTGAATTTTGGTGAAAAATTGGTAAAAATTGAGGGTGTTTTGGAGTGTGTTCGTGTATGTGTATGTGTGTGAAGTGAGAAGGCAGAACAGGTGAGCTGCTCTTTTGATTCTGACCAGCATTTGGTCCCCATGCGACCGCATGGTTTTGAAGCACAAACCCCATGCGATCGCATGGGGTATATTTTTTTTTTAAATATATATAAAAACCTTTTACTTGTTAAACATAATAATAGATTAATTTTAAAAATTTGTTTTTTAAGAATGAGGGCGTTTCGGATCATTGTCCTAGTCCGTCTCTCGACAAAATTTTAAAATTTGTCACTTTTTAAGCATCGTTTTAAAAGCAAAGATTTTTGAGTTTTTTTTTTTAATGTTTTTGGCATACTTTAGTTCAATAAGATTAAAAATAATGATAACAAAATTTCTCGTCCCGCCCTCGGGTAAAGCAATTTCGGTTCAACGACCTAGTCTTCAACTCACGACGAATTTTAAATATCAAATTTTTAACTTAATGAAATAAAGTAAATTTTTATTTTTAAATTCGCGCCAAACTTAAATCTAAAATGCATAAAATTAAAAATTCATATAAATATCATTAATATTTTTATACATTAATTTTAAAAACTTATATTAAAAATATTAATTTTAAAAATATTTAAAAACATAAATATATTGATTTTAAAAATTTACATTAATAATTTAATATTTATATATTAATTTTAAAAACAAGGTAAAAATTAAAATTAAAAATCTTTTTGGTCTTTTATCCCACTTTAATCAATAAAATATTATCAAAAAGATACGCCCCTCTTTTGGATAAAGTAATTTCGGCTATTTTACCTAGTTTTACTCCTGACATATCTTTGAAATATTTTTGGATTGATTGATTAAAGATATTTATACCTTAAGAATAAAAGGTAAATTTCGCAGTGATGTAATAAATTTTTGTATGATATCAATAATTTCGGTTTCGCATACCTAATTTTATTGAATATCAATTTAATATTTTATAGCGAACGATTCATCGTTTATTAACCAAAGGTTAAAAGCAATAAATAAAAACAAAAATAAAAATTGTACATACTTACCTATGAAATAGAATTCTCAGAGACCTGCTTTAGCCGACTCATAGGAGAGTCGTGTGATTTGGTTTTCCCTAACTACATAAGCGTAACCTCGATTCTTCAATAACTTTTCTTCTAAACATATGAACAGTCCTTCTCTGCATAGAGTAACAAATTCGGTATTTGAATATGTTTGATTGTTCGAACATTTACCTTCGTGTGACCATTTTCCGCATTTATGACATCTTTCAAGGTGTCGTGCTCTTCTTTTTATTGCGGATTTTGATTTTCCTTTACTAAAATGTATCTTATGATGATCTTTCCTGAGTTCTTTCCTTACTTCATCCATTTTGCCTCTTATGAAGGATACCAGTTCACTCGGGAAAGTGTTATTATTACGTTTAGTAATCATAGCGTGTAGTAGTAGACCATGGTTCAGATCAAAGGAATTCTTCATCTTGTAAAACCTAAAAAAAAATAAAAATTCAGAATGGAGGGAGAAGACTAGTTCTTTAGGGTCTGCTAGGGAAAGACCATTCGGATTCCATTTTCGAAAACTACACGAAAACATAAAATCTAACTCTAACAGAAATACATATTACCCTTAAAAGATTTGAATCTTCCCACACTTAGTTAGCCGTGGTATCGAAATTGTGATTAACTTCGTTTTCAATTGGACTATCAACAACTTGTATATCTCTGACTTTTGCTTCAAGCCAATTGTTGATTTCCTATGTAACTTTCACAAATTCAACTAACATTGCCTTTTCTTTAGGCGACAAATTGGATACTAATCGGTTACATAACTTAAAGTTCCCCTTAATCCTAGCATCTTGAATTCGTTTATAAAGTTTCTTCATTGAACTGTTAAAAATGGGTTCATCTAATTTCGTATCAACAACGGGGTTCTTTGTTATCAGGTTATCATTAGGTGTTTCTTCATCTTCCCCATACATAGGCATTTTTATGGGTTCAACAGTTTTGGTTGGTGGAGATCTAAACTTTCGGTTCATAAAGGTAACCAATTTGTCACCATCCCTTAGTGCCATTCTACCTTCTCTTACATCAATGAACGCCTCGGTGGTTGCTAAAAATGAGCGACCTAAAATTAGAGGAATATCAAGGTCTTCCTCCATATTAATAACTATGAAGTTTGCAACAAAGGTCAAACTTCCCACTTTAACAAGTAAATTGTTTGTTATTTCAACTGGTGTTTAATGGTTTGATCAAATAATTGAACACCTATTCTGGTTGGTCTTAATTTACCCACACCTAATCTTTTGTATAAGGAAAGAGGCATAACATTTGCACTTGCTCCTAAATCTGCGAGTCCATTATACATAGCACCATCGTTAAGCAAGCAAGAAATGATAAATTCACCTGGGTCTCCTACTTTAGTAAGTAGAGTTGGTTTGTTAACCTTTTCCAAGTGATCTTTTCTTGGTTGTTTCACTTCTACTTGAACTTCTTGTTCACATTTTTCTTCGTTTCTTGGAATGGGAGGTTTGTATAGGAATTCTTCTTCATCACTCCAATTTGAAACTTCCCCGTCTTCTAATTTTGTTTTTTCATATGTTGTTGATAACATATTTATGTTTTCATTCTGAGGGTTTTCTTGGGTGGTGAAATTATGATTGACTTCATTGTCAACTTCCATCGGACCATGTATGTAATGTTTAACTCTGTGACCATTAACTTTAAATTCAATCCTATTTGAATTTATTAACTCTATTGTTCCATATGGGAAAACTCTTTTGACTATGAATGGTCCAGACCATCTTGATTTCAATTTTCCAGGAAATAACTTGAATCGTGAATTGAAAAGAAGAACTCTGTCTCCTTCTTTAAATTCTTTTGAAGAACTTCTGATTCTTTTATCATGCCATTTCTTCGTTCATTCCTTATAGATTAACGAATTTTCGTATGCTTCATGTCTTAATTCTTCTAATTCGTTTAGTTGACTTAACCGTAGACGTCCAGTTTCAAGTAAATCATGATTACATGTCTTCAAAGCCCAAAATGCGTTGTGCTCAATTTCTACTGGAAGGTGACATGCTTTTCCGTAAACGAGTTTAAAAGGTGTGGTACCAATTGGAGTTTTGTAGGCTGTTCTAAAAGCCCAGAGTGCATCCTCTAATTTTATGGACCATTCCTTCGGATTTGATCCTACAGTTTTCTCTAGAATACGTTTTAATGCTCGGTTGGTATTTTTAACTTGTCGACTTGTTTGTGGATGATAAGCGGTTGAGATTTTATGAGTTACTCCATTTTTTTTTTGAACTTTCTCAAGTTGATTATTACAAAAATGAGTACCCCGATCACTTATAAAAGCTTTCGGTGTTCCGAACCTTGCAAAAAGACGTTTTAAGAAGTTGACTACAACCCGTGCATCGTTAGTTGGGAGAGCTTGTGCTTCCGCCCATTTAGATACATAATCAATGGCAACGAGAATGTAGAGATTATTATGAGATTTTGGAAATGGACCCATAAAGTCAATACCCCAAACGTCAAATACTTCACATACTTGAATGACATTTTGTGGCATTTCATCACGTTGACTTATTTTTTCGGCCCTTTGACAAGCATCACAGGATTTACAAAGAAGGTGTACGTCTTTGAAAATTGTAGGCCAGTAGAATCCAACGTTGTAAACTTTTCTTGCTGTGAGTTGAGGCCCATAATGCCCTCCTGTTGGTCCTGTGTGACAATGGTTTAAGATTTGACTAGCTTCTTCTCCGAATACACATCGGCATATTATTCCATCGGGACAACTTTTAAACAAATGTGGATCTTCCCAGAAATAGTGTTTTATATCACTAAACAATTTCTTTCGTTTTTGGTATGACAACCCTTTTTCAAGGAATCCACATACTAAGTAGTTTGCATAGTCTGCAAACCATGGAATTTCATTATAATCTATCTTCAATAGATATTCATCAGGAAAGTTATCTTGTATGGCCGATTCATTTAGAATTTCTAATTCGGGATTTTCAAGACGAGAAAGATGATCAGCGGCGAGATTTTCTGCTCCCTTTTTGTCTCGGATTTCAATATCAAACTCTTGTAAGAGTAAGATCCAACGGATTAATTGTGGTTTAGCATCTTGTTTTGAAAATAGGTATCTAAAAGCAGAATGGTCGGTATAGACCACCGTTTTAGCTAGAACGAGATATGAACGAAATTTGTCAAAAGCAAAGACAATAGCAAGGAGTTCTTTTTCAGTAGTTGTGTAATTCATTTGTGCTTCTTGTAACGTCTTACTTGCGTAATAAATAGGTTGAAATCGTTTTTCAATCCTTTGTCCTAAAACGGCTCCCATTGCAAAATCACTTGCATCGCACATAAGTTCAAATGGTAGATTCCAATTTGGAGTTATCATGATCGGTGCATTAGTGAGTTTTTCTTTAAGAATATTAAAAGATTTGATGCATTCATCTGAAAAGATGAATGGAGCATCCTTTTCTAGGAGTTTATTCATAGGAGTGGCAATTTTAGAAAAATCTTTTATGAATCGTCGGTAAAAACCGGCATGCCCTAGAAAACTCCTAACTCCTCTAACAATGGTGGGATGTGGAAGTTTAGCAATTACATCTACTTTAGCTCTATCCACTTCAATTCCTTCCTTTGAAATTTTATGACCAAAAACGATGCCTTCTTTAACCATGAAATGGCATTTCTCCCAATTAAGTACTAGATTTGATTGCTCGCATCTAATAAGCATTCGTTCAAGATTAACCAGACATGTTTCAAAAGTATCACCGAAGACTGAAAAGTCATCCATGAAAACTTCCATGCATTCTTCTATCATGTCGTGAAAAATTGTCATCATGCACCTTTGAAAGGTTGCAGGGGCATTGCAAAGTCCAAGTGGCATGCGTTTGTACGCAAAAGTACCATAAGGGCACGTGAAAGTGGTTTTCTCTTGGTCCTCGGGTGCTATTGGAATTTGAAAATATCCCGAAAAACCGTCAAGAAAACAATAGTAACTATTCCCGGCAAACCTTTCCAACATTTTATCAATGAAAGGTAAGGGAAAGTGATCTTTTCTAGTGGCGTCATTTAATTTTCTATAATCAATACAAACACGCCATCCTGTTACAGTCCTAGTAGGAATAAGCTCATTTTTTTCATTTGTGATGACAGTCATGCCACCCTTCTTAGGTACACATTGAACTGGGCTTACCCATGGACTATCAGAAATTGGATAAATTAAACCTGCATCAAGCAGTTTAATAATTTCTTTCTTAACAACATCTTGCATATTAGGATTTAGTCTTCATTGGCATTGCACATACGTTTTATGACCTTCTTCCATAAAAATTTTATGTGTGCAATACGAAGGACTTATTCCTTTAATATCATGAATCTTCCATGCAATAGCTGGTTTATGAGCTTTTAGCACAGAAATGAGTTGAGATTTTTCATTTTCAGTAAGAGAAGACGATATTATTACAGGTAATTCAGATTCACCATGTAAATAAGCATATTCCAAATGGTTTGGAAGTGGCTTTAACTCTAATGTCGGTGGTTCTTCTATCGATGATTTGTATCGATATCTGTCTTCTTCTTTTAACATTTGAAGTTCTTCTGTTGTTGGTTCGTATTCATTAGCCATGAGTGCGGCTAACATTTCAGCTTCATCAATTGGTTCAGTTCCTTCTTCTAAAGAACATTATCCTATTCCTTATAATTCTGAAAATTCTTCTAACAATTCTGCATATTAATCTATAGTTTGAATATAATAACATGTATCATCCACAGATTGCGGTTGTTGCATGACTCTATCAATAGAAAAGGTAACACTCTCGTACTCTATACTTAGGGTCAGTTTCTTACCGAACACGTCTATTATTGCTTTAGCCGTGTTTAAGAATGGTCTTCCTAATATAAGAGGAACTCGAGAATCTTCTTCCATGTCCAGAATAACAAAGTCTACTGAAAATACTAAAGTACCAACTTTAACTAGCATGTTCTCCATTATCCCTCTAGGATATTTTACTGATCGATCGGCTAGTTGTATGCTTATTCGTGTTGGTTTCAATTCTCCAAAGTCTAGTTTAGCGTATAGTGAATACGGCATTAAATTTATACTAGCACCTAAGTATGTCAATGCTTCTATTGAACTAAGGCTACCCAGAAAACATGTAATTGTGAAACTTCCTGGATCTGATAATTTTTCTGGTATCTTATTCAACAGTACTGCAGAACAATTAGCATTCATTGTAACAGCCGAGAGTTCTTCCATTTTCTTTCTATTAGTGATTAGATCTTTCAGGAATTTAGCATATCTTGGCATTCCTGAAATCACATCAATGAAAGGAAGATTGACATTTATTTGTTTAAACATATCCAAGAATTTAGATTGCTCGGCTTCAAGTCTTTCTTTTCTCATTTTACTTGGGTAAGGAAGAAGTGGTTGGTATCGTTTAACATATGGTTTAGCCTTAGCTATGTTATCTTCATTAACCTTTTAAACTGCCAGTTCTGTTTACTTCTCTTGCTCAGGCTGTGTAGTAGGAATAGAGTCATCAGAAATTACAGGTATTTCAGGTGGTTTAAGTGTAATACCACTTCTCGTGGTAATGGCTTTAGCTGTTTCATTCCGGGGGTTAGCATTTGTATCGCTAGGTAGACTCCCCGATTTTCTTTCACCTATCAACCTTGCTAGGTTGTTTACTTCTTGTTCCAGATTTTGGATTGAAGCTTGTTGATTTCTAAATGCTTGAGCATTTTATTCATTGGTTTGTTTCTGAGATGTGAAAAACTGCGTTTGAGATTCAACTAGCTTCAACATCATACCTTCTAAATTTGGCTTTTTATCATCGATTTGTGGTGGTTTATTTTGAAAAATAGGTCTTTGCTGATTGTAAGTATTATTAGATACTTGTTGATTGCTAGGACCTTGTTGGTTGTTGTATGGAACATTTCGGTTATAATTCTGATTTTGATTGTAGATTGGTCTTGGCAGTTGATAATTATTCTGATAATTATTTCCAGGCTTTTGGTTCATGTATGAAACATTTTCTCATTGTTCCATTGTTTGTTCAATACTGAGACAATCTTTTGTCAAATGTGATCCTCCACACTGCTCATAACTAATTCGTATAGCATGAATATCTTTAGTCATCTTTTCCATTCGTCTTTCGACAGCATCTATCTTTACGGAAATGGAATCAAAGTCATGGATAGAATCAGCTCTAGCTGCTTTAGATGATCTAATGATATCTTTTTCTTGGTGCCACTCATGTGAGTGGGAAGCAGTGTTATCAATAATTTTGTAAGCTTCAGTTGCGGTTTTCTTCATAATGGAACCACCAGCTGCTATGTCGATGTCTTTTCTTGTAGTGATGTCGCATCCTTGATAGAATATTTGTACTATTTGATAAGTGTCTAAACCATGTTGCGGACATCCTCTCAATAACTTTCCAAATCTTGTCCACGCCTCATATAGAGTTTCATTTAGCTTTTGCGTGAACGTAACAATTTCTCCTTGAAGTCTCACGGCTTTAGACGCTGGAAAGAATTGTTTAAGAAATTTTTCAACTAAAACATCCCATGTATCAATCGCCCCTTCAGGTAACGATTCTAACCAATCTTTGGCTTCTTCCTTTAAAGTCCAGGGAAATAACATGAGATATATCTGTTCATCCTCAACTTCTCGGATTTTAAATAGAGTACAAATCCTATTAAAGGTACGAAGATGTTCGTTTGGATCTTCCTTCGGCGCACCACTAAATTGGCATTGATTAGTTACCATGTGTAGGATTTGTCCTTTTATTTCATAATCTGGCGCATTAATGTCTGGTTGAGTAATTGCGTGACCTTGGCCAGTGCGTTTAGCCCTCATTCGGTCTTCCATACTTAGAGGTTCCAGATTTTTCATGATTGAAATTGTTGAATCTGAATCACTAGTGGATTCTGACTTAATGGTTTCTTCCTCGACAATCTCTGGATGGGTGATTTGTGGTTCAGGAGGAATGATTAGTGGTTCAGGATCTCTGAATTGTCCCTGAATATCCTCCGGATTCTCAATTGTGAGCTCGGGTTCAAAAAATGGATTATCAGAAATTTAAATTGGAGTACTTGGTCGACTAGATGACGATTCTAAAGAAAAATTAACGGCGACAATGTTGGCTAGATGTCTTGATCGAGTTACAGGTGGTGAACGTATGAAAGGTGGTGAACGTTTTGCTCGGTGCATTCACTGAATATCCTATTAGTTATAAAAGATAAAAATTATATAAGTTATCAAATTAATAGACTTTTTTGATTTTGCCACGTTTCGAATAGCCAATAGATGCAGCAGGTAGCCAGGATCCTTTAAATCGGAAGCCCACAACTCGCCACTAACAAATCCAACTATTACTACGAACCAGAAAATTTTAGATGTCTATCAATTTAACCGCTTAAAATAATTTTTCGTCGAAGTTTGAAGAAAATAAAGAAAATTCTATGTCCTAAAAACTAGAGCGTCGAGAAATAAGAAAGAAAAAGAGTGCATCGAAAAACGTCGAAAAATAAAAGTTGAAAAATAATAAAATGCAGCGTCAAAACTTAAAAGTTTAAAAACTAAGAATTAAAACCTACGTCTAAAGGTATTAAAGCTTAAAAGGAATTCTATATCCAAAATGGCAATAACTTAATTAGGCACTAAAATCTGTTAAATATATTAAGGCGATAAGCGACGTCGTAAAATTCTAAAGCACCTAAATCTTAGTCTAAAGAAAAAGCACTTAAGGGATTTTACGGCAATGCTTAAAAATCTAGAAATATAAATTAACTACGGCAAAATACTAATTACGAATGATAAAAATACAAATTACGATTAAATGATTAAAAATATACAATTTATAAAAAGAGACAAAAAATGATAAAATTACTAATTTTTATAAAAATATTATTTTTATATTATTTATTTTA
The DNA here is from genome assembly GCF_046630445.1 of Rutidosis leptorrhynchoides. Classification (NCBI taxonomy): domain Eukaryota; kingdom Viridiplantae; phylum Streptophyta; class Magnoliopsida; order Asterales; family Asteraceae; genus Rutidosis; species Rutidosis leptorrhynchoides. The sequence continues at coordinate 502,750,439 of NC_092335.1, forward strand.
TAAAAGTATCAATTTATAATTAATAAAACTAATTTAAACTAAATATTATAAATTAAATAAAACTAAAACTAAATATTATTAAATTAAAAACCCTAATTATAATTAATTAATAATAATAATTATTAATACTCCGTAACCCTAATTGTACGTACTAGGATCAGGCCTGTCTTTTCACCTCATGCGATCGCATGAGTTGTATGTTATACATCCATGAGGTCGCATGACCCTCGGATCCAGTTCAGATGTTGGGCTGCTATAGTGTAGTGGCCCGATTACTTTTTTTCTGTTTTTAATTTATTTATATAAAATAAATAAAAACTTAATTTTTAAAAACTAAAATAGAAATAGAAAAACTTTATAATTTTATATATTTTAAACAAACTCTTAAAAATATATATATTTCATTTTTCTTTTTAGATTTTTGTATTTAAAACGTATTTTTACAAAAATAAATTAAAACATAATAAAGAAAATCTTTTTTTATAGCGTTTCGCTTCGGCGTTTAAGATGTTCCCCTGCAGCGGCGCCAAAAATACTTGATGTTATGCGAGGTGTATACGAAATAGTTATATTTTTATTGCGAAATACTATTAAATACGATACAATTTTACACAAGTTATTTATTTATTATTAGAGTGGATATACCTAAACCTTGCTACAACACTATAGGCAGTGTACCTAATCGTAAAGTAGTGTAGTTTTTAGTAAGTTCGCTTCGTTCTGCAGGGAGCTAGCCAAGTTTAACGCTATATTTTTAAAACTATATTTGTATAAAGATATATATATATATATATATATATATATATATATATATATATATATATATATATATATATATATATATATATATATATATATATAAGTAGTATTATTATTATTATAAAATGGGAGTTTTTACCGTTTAATGACCGGTTTGTCGATTTTATGTCTTTAGTCACAATTAAAACCTAATGTAAAATATTAAATATACAAATAACTTAATTTAAAGCGTAAAGTAAATGACGATAAATAAAATTGCGATAATTAAAAGTGCGATAAATAAAATTGCGATAATTAAAAAGTACGATAATTAAAAGTGCGATAAGATATAAAATAAAGGAATTATGCTTATTTAAACTTCCGTAATCATGATATTCGACGTGTTGATTTTAGTTTATTACCATGGGTTAATTGTCCTTTGTCCTGGATTATTCGATATGTCCATACGGTTTTGTCTATAATAGTCCATCAGTCATAAATATAAAGTGCGAGAGTCTTCGTCAAATTATCCTTATACACGAAGTCAAATATTCCAACTAATTGGGGATTCGAACTGTAACAAGGTCTTAATACTTTGTTTAATGAATACACCAGGTTATCGACTGCGTGTCATCCAAGGCTTTACTACTTTGTTAACAATTACACCAATTACCCTTGAATGTAATCCACCCCTGTTTTAATGAGTCCATTAACTATTAATCCATCCCCGTGTCCGGTAAAATGAACGATAATTCGTATTTATAGATATCCCGCCCACCGTACTCGATTAAGCGTATGTGGTTATATATAGATACGTCAAATTGTAATCTTTATATTAAATTAACGAGGTATCGTTTAGTTAATATAAAGCCCATTAATAGCCCATAGTCCAATTTCCACAAGTGTCGTTCTTTTGTCCAAACCCCAATTATGGTCCAAAGCCCAATTACCCCTTTCTTTAATATTTAGCCCAACATCACGATTACTTCGATTTAAATAAGCATAATAATAACTTAGCTACGAGACATTAATTTAAAAAGGTTGAACATAACTTACAATGAGTATTAATAGCGTAGCGTTACACGGACAGAGTTTCAACTTACAAACGTACAACATTCGCCACTATAACCTTATTATTATTAACTTAAAATTAAAATTATAATTAAAATATAAATATAAATATAAATTGAAAATAAGAACTAGAAAAAGGATGTGTTAAATTCGGCCAGAAACTGCGAAATTTATAGGACTTGAGCTGCTACAGTAAGCCATGCGATCGCATGGTTTTTGTGCTTCCTGGCCATGCGATCGCATGGCCACCTTTTCCTGGTCACAAAGATTCCAAAAACGTGGGCTGCTGCGTATTAATATATTAGATAATATAATATATATAATTATATATTATATTCTTGTGCATCGTTGACTTGTAATTTTAGGTCCGTTGCGTCATGCGTTGATAGTTGGTTCATGTCCCGGTTCCGGATTTTCGAACGTCCTTTCGTATGATTTAATATTTTGTACTTTGCGTTCCGCAGCTCGTACTCTTGTAACTTTTAGACATTTCTTATCAATAAATTGAACCACTTTGATTGTACTTTGTACTTTTTAGCTTTTTGGTCGTTTGCATCTTCAAATCGTCGAATCTGTCTTTTGTCTTCACCTTTTATTATTTAAACGAATATCACTTGTAAATAGAACAATTGCAACTAAAAGCTTATCTTTCTTGAGGGATAATGCTATGAAATATATGTTCGTTTTTAGCATTATCAGCGTCACAGACCACATAACCTTTGTCCTTTTTCCTTTTTTGGAGGCTGCAGTTTCTTGTGTTTCTTCGACCTCCTCAATATCGGGTTGTGTCTCTTGCACTTAATTGGATTCGTCTTCTTTGAGTGATGTCTTAAACGTAGTTATGTAAGGGCTTTGAGGTTGGTTATTTTGAGGTGTTTGTGGTTGGTTATATTGACTTGTTTGTGGTTGGTTATATTGAGATGTTTGATAGTGGGGATTAGTGAGGTAATGAGGTATGGAAAATGGATTCACGGCCCAATTATTTAGTTGATGATATTGGGGATATTGCATATTCATGTGAGATTGATGGGGATTTTGATGAGTTTGATGAAGCGTGTTTTGAAGAACCGACTGCCACATATCTTCATCAACGAGATGAAGGTGTTGTTGTTGTTGTTGTTTTTATTTTTGTTTTTTTTTTTGTTGGAAGACATGTTGATGAGGTTGATGTAGATTAAATGAAGATGAAGTTGAGAGAACTAGATGAGAATGAGAGTTGAATGTTGGTGAAAATGAGATTGTGATGTTCTAGGCATTTCGAAAAAATCAAAAAAAAAAAAAAAAAAAAAAAACTAGCCGTTTGTTTAAATTGAATATGTGATCTACACTGTCGTTGCACAGAAAAATGGAGGGCAGGTGATTGGAGGGCGGCCAATGGCGACCGTGCTAATATCGGCGCCGATGGAGGGCGGGTTCAACGGCGGGACCAAGCAACAACCGATACGAGCGTTTCTTATAAAAATTAGAAGATAGATTATAGGAAATAAATAGATAGATAGATAGATAATCACACACATCTTGTCTTCTGTACAAGATAAAAAATTAAAAACCCAAGATATAAATAATCAAACAAATCAGTAGCTAACAGAAGGAATCTTATCTCATCATTTATAAATAAAGAAAACTAGTACGTGCTACTTAGAGTGTTGTGTTATCAATATGCTTGAGCCAATGGATCCTAAGAGGGTCTGTTTCTAAAGTTTTATTTTGGACATAAGAGAAATGAACTGAAAAGAAAATTTAGACATTTGGTGTTCTTGAGTTTTAGTATGAAGAGAAATGAAAGGAAGTAGAGTGATTATTTAAGGTAATTTTTCGTCTAAACTTTCCTTCCAAATTGAAAGATCCTCTTCCTCCCCTTTCATTTCACTTCTTTTGTTTTTCAAACAATCTCTGAAATAGACCCTAAGTTTTTCTTAGAGAGGTGGGTATAGCAACTAAAATGGTTTGGTTCAAATGAGAATCTGTTGTGATAAAGTAAATATGGATGACAGCTACTCCTAATTATAGGTCAAATAATGCACAGTAAATCATGTATTATAAATACCCCATCAAATGTAATCATGTAACTTGCTTGAATGATATATATATTTCATATACTCTCTCTCTCTCTCTCTCTCTCTCTCTCTCCCTCTTTATATCTTCTAATAATTATCAATAGTCCACAGTCAAAAACCACGTCACTAAAGGTAGTTATAAGCCTACTGAATTATAACACGTCACTAAAGGTAGTTATAAGCCTACTGAATTATAACAGGTCACTAAAGGTAGTTATAAGCCTACTGAATTATAACACGTCACTAAAGGTAGTTATAAGCCTACTGAATTATTACACGTTATCAGCACGAAGTGCTCTGTATAAAAAAAATAAATAAATCTTTAACGATATCTTTTATTATTTATTAGTAAGGTAAATATTATTATCATCATAACTAACATTTATATTTATGTTATTTAAGTTATATATGGTCGGTTATACCGCCTGAATTACATTTCTGTAATCTAACTTTTATTAACTTCACTAACATTTATATTTATGTTATTTAAGTTATATATGGTCGGTTATTCCGCCTGAATTATATTTATATAATCTAACTTTTATTAACTTCACTAACATTTATATTTATGTCATTTAAGTTATATATGGTCGGTTATACCGCCTGAATTATATTTCTGTAATCTAACTCTTATTAACTTCACTAACATTTATATTTATGTTATCTAACATTTATATGCAATTAATCATTATTTATTTCATGCATACTAATGTTTATTCTTAAATTTATTATTTATGCATAATATGTTTATTCTCTTAATCTTCGTATTTATACTAAACGTATTTATACTAAATGTATTTTATAGTAATCATATTTATACTAATAAAATTCTTGTATTAAAAATTATTATTAATATAACGAGTATATAACAGTCGTTAACGTCAACTAACGACGTTACAACGGTCATGTATACATAACGGTTGTTAACGTCAACTGACGACGTTACAACGACTATATTTTTCAAATATAAAATAAACATCTCCGTTTTTCACATTTTCACAAATCAATCTTCATTTTCTCAGATTACCACTCTCAAAAAGTTTTTGTAAAGATGATTCACATAAGGATATTTTTCCTATTGTATTGGTCATATTAACTATCATCATTGTTGCTAATATACCACCGGGTGAACCTATATTCTATCCTGCCCTTGTGGTTTTATTATTTGTAATCATATCATTATTTTATTGTTTGCTACTTATGAATTTAAAATGATTCTAATTTCATGTTGTTAGAAATTGATTATGATTATAATTTATGTTGTTCATCTTTCTGAAAATAGAAAATGTCAAACTTATCAAAGCTTGAGTTTGATTCCCTAGACGTATCGGGAACAAACTACACATCATGGGTCATGGATGTAGAAATAAATCTTGGATCATTGGGTATTCTAGAAACTTTAAAAGAAAACAATACTTGTTCTGATCAAGATAAATTAAAATCAATTGCTTTTATTCGCAAACATATTGATATCACCTTAAAACATATGTATCTCACTATCAAAGATCCACATGTTTTATGGGAAATTATCAAGAGTAGATTCGATAATCAAAAGGAAATATTACTCCCATCTGCGAGGGGAGAATGGAGAAATCTAAGGTTCCAAGATTTTAAAAAGGTAAGTGAATACAGCTCGGCCATGTTCAAGATCCGTTCAAAGCTTCAATTCCGTGATCAAGAAATAAGTGATGCTGATATGATGGAGAAAACTTTCTCCACAATGCATTCTGGAAACATAACTATACAAGAAAATTTAAGATTGCAGAATTACAAAACTTTTTCCAAACTTCAAACTTATCTCTTAGTTACATAAGTAAATAAAGAATTACTGATGAAGAATCAAGAATCTCGTCCTACGGGTGCGCTAGCATTCCCTGAAGCTAATGCTATTAACAATAATAATAAATAAAAAAAATGCACCTGGATGAGGACGTGGGCGAGGTCGTGGTCATATTGGCCAAAACCATCATCATGGAAATTACCATAACAATAATAAAAATCATAACTATGTTTGAAATCACCCTTATGGTAATGGTCGTGGTGGTGGTCGTGGTCGTAATGTTTACGGTGGTCGTGGTCGTGGACAAAGAAATAATAATGCACAAAATTATAAATTTCAACTACCATACAATCCCACAAATCATAATGTTGAAGGAAGCTCTTCAAAGAATATTGAAGATTCTTGTTATCGATGTGGTATAATTGGACATTGGTCTAAGAACTGTCGAACAAATCAATATTCTGTTAATCAATATCAAGAATCCCTAAAGGGAAAAGGAAAAGAGGCAAACCTTGTAGATGACCTTGGTACAAAAATCACTGAGCCAACAAGTGACTACTTTAATGAATAAATTTTCTATTATATGTCCATATCAAATAAATGGATATAGATTTACGATCTATACAATATCTACTTTACTATATCTTTCCTTATTATGTACTTTAGTTTATAACATATTTTGAATGTAATATATTGATGAATTATGTACTCATTATTTGTTTCTCATATTTTGAAGTTCATGATGTACACTACTGGAGTGCAAAATCAATCAAATGGTGGGGATCTTTGTATTGCAGACAGTGGTACTACACACGCTATACTCAAATCTAAAAAATATTTCACTGATTTTAAAGCAACGGAAGGAACAGTACATACTATATCAGGTCCTGCGGATTTAATAAAAGGAATGGGAAATGCAAAATTCATGTTACCAAATGGTACAAATTTTCTGATAAAAAATGCCTTATTTTCTCCCATGTTAAAGAGAAATTTGTTAAGCTTCTATGACATATACCAATATGGATATGATTATCAGTCAGTGACTACAGAAAATGATAAATACTTAAGTATCACTGACAAGAAGTATGTGATTGAAAAACTACCAAGACTTAGTTCTGGTTTACATTATACATATATAAATGTACCAGAAGCACACATGGTAGTTAATGAAAAGGCATGAGATCCTGTAATGATCAATCTGTGGCATGAAAGATTTGGCCACCCAGGATCAACAATGATGAAAAGAATAATTCAAAATACACATGGACATCCATTGACGGATCAAAAGATCCCTCATGATGCACTTATCCCATGTACATCATGCTCACTTGGAAAATTGATAATAAGACCATCACCTCTTAAGGTTGAAAAAGAATCACCAATATTTCTTGAAAGAATTCAAGGTGATATATGTGGACCATTCATCCACAATGTGGACCATTTAGATATTTCATGGTCCTAATAGACGCATCTAGTAGATGGTCTCATGTTTGTCTATTATCAAGTCGAAATGTGGCATTTGCAAAATTTCTTGCTCAAATTATTAAATTGAGAGCACATTTCCCTGATTATACTATTAAAAGGATGAGATTGGATAATGTTGGTGAGTTTACATCTCAAGCATTTAATGATTTTTGCATGTCTATTGGGATTGTTGTTGAACATCCCGTTGCCCATGTGCATACATAAAATGGTTTAGCCGAATCACTAATCAAACGATTTCAATTAATAGCTAGACCATTGATAATGAGAACAAAACTCCCAGTATCTGTATGGGTCATGCAATTTTACATGCTGCATCATTAATTCGCATTAGACCAAGTGCAAATCATACATATTCTCCCTTGCAACTTGCTTTTGGCCATTAGCCAAATATTTTCCACCTTAGAACATTTGGTTGTGCGGTTTATGTTCCTATCGCGCCACCACAACGCACTAAAATGGGTCCTCAAAGAAGGATGGGAATATATGTTGGATATGAAACATCTTCAATCATAAGATATATTGAACCCATGACGGGTGATGTTTTTACAGCACGTTTTGCTGATTGTCACTTTAATGAAACATTGTTCCCCAGATTAGGGGGAGAAATAAAAAATAAAGAAAATGATGTTTCATGGTGTGAACCTCAATTAATGTATCTTGATCCTCGCACAAAAGAATGCGAGATCGAAGTTCAATAAATAATGCATATGCAAGAACTTCCGAATAGATTGCCTGATGCATTTACAGATACAAAAAGAGTGACTAAATCATATATACCAGCAGCAAATGTTCCAGCTCGAATTGAAATTCCAAAAGCTGGCAATAATGTCACTCTTGAGTCTTTGCTACGTCAGAAACGTGGGAGACCAATTGGTTCCAAAGATAAAAATCCTCGAAAAAGAAAATCAGCTGATAATGAGGTAAAAGAAAGTGTTCAAGAAGAATCACAAATCAATACTCCTTCTGCAGAGGAGATTGATGATGTCAATACGGAATTTTCAATTAATTATGCACATTCAAAAATATTATGGAACCGAAATGAAATGAAAAATCTTGATGAGATATTTTCATATAATGTTGCATATGACATCATGAATGATGATGATGATCCAGAACCAAAATCTGTCATGGAATGTCAAAATAAACATGATTGGGATCATTGGAAAGGAGCAATACGAGCTGAATTTGAATCGCTCAATAAAAGAAAAGTTTTCGGATCTATCGTTCTCACACCTAAAGATGTGAAACCAGTATGATATAGATGGGTTTTTGTGCAAAAAAGAAATGAAAAAAATAAGTTACAAGGTATAAAGCTAGACTTGTAGCTCAAGGTTTTTCTCAAAGACCGGGAATTGATTATGATGAAACTTATTCCCCTGTTATGGATGCAATTACTTTTAGATACTTAATCAGTCTGGCAGTTTCTAAAAATTTAGAAATGCATCTCATGGATGTTGTGACTGCTTATCTATATGGATCACTTGATAGTGATATATATATGAAGATACCTGAAGGATTTAAGGTATCAGAAGCAACCAATGCAAAATCCAAAGAAATGTACTCAATCAAGTTACAAAGGTCTTTATATGGGTTGAAATAATCGGGTCGCATGTGGTATAAACGATTAAGTGATTACTTGATATGCAAAGGGTATACCAATAATCTTATTTGCCCATGTGTATTCATTAAGAAAACAACATCCGGATATGTAATCATAGCCGTTTATGTCGATGATCTGAACATCATAGGTACAAATAAAGAGATCCATGAAGCCATTCAACTTCTAAAGAATGAATTTGAAATGAAAGATCTCGAAAAAACCAAGTATTGCCTTGGTTTGCAGATTGAGCATATGCCTAATGGTTTACTTGTACATCAAACAACTTATACGAAAAAGATTATAAAACGTTTCATTATGGACAAGGCAAAACCATTAAGTACTCCTATGGTTGTTAGATCACTTAATGTTGACACTGATCCATTTCGTCCCTGTGAAGATCATGAAGATATCCTGGGAGCAGAAGTACCATATCTTAGTACAATTGGAGCTCTAATGTATCTTACAAATTGTACAAGACCTGACATTTCTTTTGCAGTTAATTTGTTGGAAAGGTTCAGCTCAGCTCCTACCAAAAGACACTAGAATGGGATCAAACACATATTTAGATACCTTCGAGGAACTACTGATTTAGGATTATTTTATTCTAACGAATCAAAACAAGATTTGGTTGGTTATGCAGATGCAGGTTATTTATCTGATCCACATAAAGCTAAATCTCAAAATGGATATGTATTCCTAAATGGAGGTACTGCAATATCATGGCGTTCTCAAAAATAAATACTTGTTGCAACATCATCAAATCATGCCGAAGTGATTGCATTACATGAAGCTACTCGGGAATGTTTTTGGTTGAGATCAATGACACAACTCATTACTGATTCTTGTGGACTAGAACGTGATAAAAGTCCAACAACTATCTATGAAGATAATGCAGCTTGCATAGCACAGATGAAAGAAGGGTATATCAAAAGTGACCGAACAAAACACATACCTCCTAGATTCTTCTCATATACTCAAAATCTCATCAAAGACAACCAGATTGAAATGAGATATGTTCAATCCAGCAAAAACTCTGCCGATCTTTTCACCAAAGCACTTCCAACTGCTATTTTTAGAACACATGTTCACAATATTGGCATGAGGCATGTTCAAAAGATGTAAAAGATCAACGATGTCTACTTGAGGGGGTGTCAACTCTATGCTGCACTCTTTTTTCCTTAGCTAAAGTTTTTTCTCAATGGGTTTTCTTTAGCAAGGTTTTTAACGAGGCAGTAATTTATAGTCAATATCCGAGCTAATAAAATTGTCATCCAAGGGGGAGTGTTGTGATAAAGTAAATATGGAATACAGCTACTCCTAATTATAGGTCAAATAATGCACAGTAAATCATGTATTATAAATACCCCATCAAATGTAATCATGTAACTTGCTTAAATGATATATATATTTCATATATACTCTCTCTCTCTCTCTCTCTCTCTCTCTCTCTCTCTTTATATCTTCTAATAATTATCAATAGTCCACAGTAAAAAATCACGTCACTAAAGGTAGTTATAAGCCTACTGAATTATAACACGTCACTAAAGGTAGTTATAAGCCTACTGAATTATAACACGTTACTAAAGGTAGTTATAAGCCTACTGAATTATTACAGAATCCATATTATTACCTTATTAAAAAGGGGGTCGAATTTTGAGTCGCTAAAAACGAAAGAATTGGGCATTATTGGGGAAGTGGTGGCGGAGGTTTCAAGTTGAAACCGAAGCTTTTTGAGTAAAAGTCATCAAAAGTCTATACGAACGATATGAGGGATTGGGAAATTCGCATGATAAAAACGTGTCCAAATGTAACATCAACTTTAGTTAAACTTTGAGGAAAGAATTGGTGAAGTAAGAGACATATTATTTTGGAACGACCATTGGATTGGAGATCAATTCTCAAGGATATATACACACGACTTTATCGTTTGAAAACAGTGAACATGGCTAGCATATTCAAGAGAGTGCAAAAGTATGAAGCAAGCATCAGTTTCAGTTGAATTAGAGTAAAGATCCTACATGAAGAGTTGGTGATGAGCTGGAGGATTTATGTTTGGTTTAAATACAATGAACTTCAATCAACAACCACGTGACCTGTGGAGCCATATTTGTGATAAGTGTTGGCTAGTGATCCAATGATAATATTCAAATATTAATCACTTTGTTTTGATGATGACACCAAGTCTTAAGTGCTTAAAAATGTATAGAACAACACAAGCTCATAAGCCTACATGATCTATAGCAAACGACCTATACACATAATAAACAAGTCAAAAGAGTCTTTTGAAAAACTCACGATGTGCACGGTTGGGACCACGGTCCACGGCAGGTCAGACCGTGGATGTCATGTACCTTAGTTTATAAGAAACAAGGTACACGCTCGACTCCACGGTCAACTGTTGGTCGACCGCAGTTCTCTCTATCCGAATTTTTTACCAAATAAAGTTTGGCCATTTTGAGGCATCTATAATTCACGAAATCTGTTTCAACATTCTTAGAATAGTTGCCCTCTTCATACCCAAAAGAATTTTGGTCTCTAGGATGTTAATCTCGCTTAATCTCACCTAATGACGTCTTAATAACACTTTAGCTTGTGATTAATGATAAACACGTAAGTGTTGCTAAAATGTCCTTTTACAAGTCATCCTTTTGAAATCTAAAATAAATGTAGACATGATAGGATGGTCATTAAAGTCTCAACTAAAGAGATGCTCTCTACTTGATTAATCATTAAGCATTACTTACATGCTTAATATGTGATTAGTGTAACTTCCTAGAAGTCTTCATGTAAAACAAATATGTCTTATTTGGGGGGTTGCAAGTAACCAATGAATGCATATACTTGCAAACAAATATTGACAAAAGCCTTGAAGACTTGTGATATGAACTTTGGAAGCTTGTGGTTTGTCAAAGGATCAAAATTCAGCATTTACCATAAAGAGAAATCCATGACACACTAGAAGTACAATGGGGCTTTCCTCTTTCAAGCCTATGTCAACTTCCAAGAATACATCCAAAATAAAAGGGGTTATGCAGGTCTTTCCAGATGTTTTTGGCTTCTAATTGCAGCCATCCAATAAGAAAAAATGACAAAATTAAAGGTCTTAAACGGCTACAAATTCAGAGGTCAGAGATCTGCACGAGATGAGCCGCATAGTGTCGGGTTTTAATTTCTCTTGCCTATAAAAGCGAAGCCTTGGAGCATTTGAAGACTCGCCTCTTGCACTTACATTTTCATATGTTTACTGATGTCATTCAAATATTATTGTAATTTATTTAGAGTGGATCTAGCAAGAGTGATTGTAAACTTAGTTATGAGTTTGCTTGTAAACTATCTTCTTAAAGGGATCTAGAAGATAGTTAAGGTTTTACTAAGTTTGAGTATTAGGATCTTGTGGTAAGAGCATTTGGTGATTGTGAATTTTTCACAAAGATGTAAGGGTTCATAAGTTGCAGCTTATCAAGGAGCTAGTGTTGTATCCGAACACTCCACCGAGTTTGGAGTATCGTAGTGAAACAACACTCAATTCTTTAGAATTGAAGAGTTGATTAAGGAAGATTAGTTAACATCTTTCGAAACCACTATAAATCTCTGTGTTTGTTCTCTAATCCCTTATCTTTGTATTTTTTTTTATTTTTTGAAAGGCAAAAAAGCTTTTATAATCATGAAACACAAATGTACATCAATGTAGGGGGAGACTCCCCTAAACCTACCAACTATACAATGATTGCAAAGTGAGCAAACTTCTCACAACTAAAACTAGTTAATTTACATTAATCTCAAATACTCACTAGGATCATTAATCCAAGACAACTAAACTAGCTTTTTCTTTTTCAAACGATGAGAAATCCAATCAAAAAATCTAATTTGAATCGCGTTTAAAACCATCGGAATATTCCAAGTCGTACCTCGAAAAACTTTGTTGTTCCTATTTTTTCAAATGTAATAGGCGCATACCCACTCGACCGCTTGCCTTAGAGTCGGACCATTCCCACGTAAAATTTTGCTTAAGCTCAAGTTAGGCATGTTTGTGAAACCCCACCATGAATATACTCGTTCCCATAAATCAAACGCAAACTTGCAAAAAAGTAACGTGTGATCCACGGATTCAAGCCCATCTTCACATATCGAGCTTCTAATACTATGTAAATCTATACCTCATTTGTCAAGCATGATCCTTGTCGGAAGATGCTTTTTGACCGCCCTACAAAAAAACCTCAAGCTTTTTTGGGACAAGGTTGTTACGCATAGTTTCCATAATATTAGAGGTACCCGAATATGATTGATCGTCAATCGAAAATAAATTTTTAACAGTTAATATGTCGTCCTCAGCTAACACCCATTTCCATTCATCAATACAACTTTTAGTGAAGGAGTAACCTGAAACACGATCACATAAAGTAGTTAATTCGCTAGCCGTGCTTCCGGATGGGTTTCTCGACCATTCCCACTTGCAAATAAGAATTCTGTCTTGAAGTTCCAAACGATCCTTAATAGCCGCATATTTTCTGGATTCCAGTCTGTATAACCACGAGAATCTGTTATATGCTTTCGTTCCACCGCCCCAATCTTCATCCCAAAATTTTGATGTAGAATGCACACTGACTTTTCGAACAATTGAGTTGAGAAAAGGGACCCCAAGCTCTTGTATTTCATGACCTGTCAAAAGAATAGAACGCCAAGTAGATGGCTTTAAGGAACGAATTGCTTCGATCCCTAAATCCATCCCCCCGTACGTTCCATAGATGCTACGAATAATTTTGGTCCATAGGGAGTCTGTTTCGGTATTAAACCTCCACCACCAATTTTTTTTTTTTTGAAAGACAAACACACACACATCCATACACGAATTTAAACACGAATATATACATGCCCACCACGGGACTCGAACCCCCAACCTATAGGTTGAAAGGGTCACCTCGATACCGCTAGGCCAATGGCCCTTTGGTCACCACCATTTCCCTAATAGAGCCAAATTTTTATTTTTTAAAGAACAAATGTTTAAACCCTCGTTATCATAAGAAGCGATAACATTAACCCATTTTACCCAAGAAATTTTGATTCCCGAATCCAACCCGCCCCAAAAAAACACTCGCTTACACTCTCAGGTATTTTTATCAGACATGGCGGGGCGCGAAAGAGAGAGAAATAATACAACGGTAGACTATTGAGGATCGATCTCGACAACCTTTCTTTTATCTTGTCAATAACCGGGTTCCAACTATGTAAACAATTCATTCTCACACCAATCGGAAGTCCTAAGTAAGTGAATGGGAAAGTTTCAACTTGACAACCCATAATAGAAGCCATGTTTTGAACCTCCATGTTGTTGACCCCGATTCCATAAAGGTAACTTGTATGGAAATTGACTTTTAGACCCGAAGCTAATTCAAAGCATTTAGAAGTTTTTGTAGATTGTGAGCATTCGAGCGGTTCCGTTCTCCGATAAAAATTGTGTCATCCGCATATTGTAAATGTGACACGAGCACTTTCTCATTACCAACTTCAATGCCTTTAAATAACCCTTTTTCGGTAGCCGACTTTGTGAGGATGTTAAGACCTTCCGCCGCGAGGATAAATAAGAATGGTGATAACGGGTCACCTTGTCGAATGCCCCTTCCTAAAGAGACTTCTTTTGTAGGGGAGCCATTAACAAGGACCGAGATAGATGGGGATTTCAAGCATGAAAGAATCCAACTTCTCCATTTAGTACCAACCCCCGTACACCTCATAACACCCATCAAGAAATTCCAATTAAGGCAATCGAAAGCCTTCTCGAAATCAACTTTGAAGAGTACACCCTTTTGTTTTTTGGTTTTTAAGAATTCAATACTTTCGTTAACAATCAAGGCACCATCTAGAATGAATCTCCCTTTGATAAAAACACTTTATTCCGAACCAATTAATGAAGGAATGGTTTTCCGGAGACGATTCGAGAGAATTTTTGCAATTATTTTGTAATAACTTCCGATTAAACTTATCGAACGATAATCTCTAAGACCACATGGGTCCGACTGTTTTGGGACTAAGGTGACAAAAGAGGCGTGGGTCATTTATCCCAAAACCACTTGATGGTATGTATTAACTCTGCTTTAATAACCTTATCTTTGTATTTACATTACTTGTGAACAAACAAATCAAATCACACTATAGTTATCTCAAGTTCTAAATCGAAAAACTTGGTAAAAAATCAACTAAATAACTATTCACTCCCCACTAGTTACTTGAAATCTATTACAAAATGGCACGCTCCTTAAATGAGTAGTCGCTGCAAAATAATGGGAATGGCCAAGAGATTTTGCCTAACAATTTGGTACCTAAAATACTTGAAATATTGACATGAAGAATCAAAAGGAAACGGATTTTGATGCAGGTTGAGTTGGACAAAAGAGGAATGGATATTGAGACGTTATTTTTGCAAATTCGCTTTCGACGTGTTGAACAAAGGTATATAAATGGTGGGGCGTGGGGAACTTTTCTAAATTCGGCGTAGACAAGATTCTCTGGAGTAAGGATGGTTCGAGAGAAGGAAATAAGATTTAAGGCTATTGTGTAAATGACAATCTTAAAAATCGTCAAAAAAAAAAAAAAAAAAAAAAAAAAATTAAATTATTACTCGTGATTACTCGCAGTATTTTTGCAAGGTTACCCAATTTTTTGTTAGGGATGTATTCTTGCTAATTTAGTTTGAGTAAACATAAAATTAATTAAAATTTGCAATTTATTAGGAAAGTGAAAGTGAAAGTGAAAATGAAAATGAAATGAATGAAGTACGGAGTATCAAGTTTCTGGAGAAATCTAGAGATGACCCGACCCACTTAAAACCCACACCCCCACCCAATTATAATCTCTATATTCGTCTCTTTAAACTTCATCAAATCAAATTATCAATTTATCATACATAAAATTATGGAAGAGTGTTATTTTCCGGCGAAGCTAAAACGGAAAGATCTTGATGAATTTAACGACGACTTTTGTGATTTTTCACTTTCTTCACCTGCTAGAAAAATGCGCCGTTTGGTACGTACACATTTACTCATATTCATATTGACAAAATTGTGATCATCTAGGGCTTCAGTGTGGCTTTAATAGCGTATTTAGTCAAATTAGTTCTACTGACGTAGTTTTTTAGTTAATTAGGGTAAATTACATATGATCATATACATGAAGTATGTGTAATCAAAAATTGAATTTCAATTTTTCATGTGCTAACACTATTTTGATGAACTCCGTTGACAATTGAATTGAATTTTAATAATATCGACTTAATTATGTGGAAATTGAATATAAAATTAGATGTTTCTAAATTTAGCTTTTTAGGTATTTCATATTCATCGCTCCATTGCACCATTTCATGATACATAGCAATTACTTATTAAGCATTAAGCATTATCATTAATTCAACTTATAACACAAACCTTATATTACATAAAAATAATCAATCAACAATGGTTATTATTGACCTTTGGACGACTCAATTAGGTAATAAATTAGATATGTACATATTGAATATAGGTCCTAAATAAGAATTAAATAAGTATCATACTAAAATTTGTTCATAAATTGTTTAATTGTTGTGCGGAGGTTATTTAATTGTACAATACATTTCGGCTAAATGCTACATTTAGAGAAATATTTTAAAAATAATATGTTCTTGTATTGTAATGAGATAATGATTTTTATCGTATGTTTAGGATGCAGAGTTGCCCCCAATTTTCGAAGAAGAAGAAATGGCGAATCCGGTAGTATTTGAACAACCAGATCCAACTCAAGATAGTTTTGTGATGAAAGATAGTCCGGTAGCCATTGACGAGTTGAATGTTAGTTTGCCTTTGAATGAAGAGAGATCTATTGTTCTGTATGATCCTATGAATAACATGCCTTCTCGATCGCCATTCTCGATTTCGGTTAATTCAGACTTCCTTTCAGGGTTTAAAAGTATGTTCCTCACTCAATATCTTTGTTTTATCAATTCCATTAATGAAATATTTAATTTTCTTTGTTTTATCGATTAATGCTGAAGTCATTTTACAATATTTTAAATTTACATTGTTAGAATAGGAAATATATGCCCTATAAAGCTGTATGTATGTGCCTGAATGAGATATTTGGCTTAGGTTCAAACCAGCCTGACCCTAACTGTTATGTGATTCATATTGTCGAAAATACTTTTTAAATCACTTTACTTGCATTGTTTGATTATTATTGTAAATATGTGATTCATATAGTCAAAAAAAATTAGCCGATTAATTATTTATTGAAAAAATAAGTGCAAACTAACAAGCTATGTGAGGCACTGACAAATTGATCATTTTGACATGTTACCCGACCCGCCGGTTTGCCACTTTTAGAGGCAATAATGAAAATGAATATTGATGTGTATTGTGTACTGCAGATCCAGTATTATGGTCGAACCGATCACAGTTGCTAAAAACATTAAATGGAGAGACAGAAAAGCAAGACAATAACTCCGACCAAAATCATGTCAACCTAGCAGTTGTACCGTGGGTCCCGACACATTCACAAAACCGAGCATTGCCAGAAGAAGAAATCGCTCGTACAGAAGTATCAGAGATGATGGATACTGATGACGTGGAAGCCAGAATTATGGATATCGAAGAAAATAATCCCCAACCTTTTACCATAAACCAGTTTGGTGCATTGAGTGGTAGTGAAGGCGTGAACCATTGGCAGCAACATTGCACGATTCCACAGCCTCCACATAATTTGTCGACACCAATTGCTTGGTCAGGTACATTCGATTCTTGAGGGACTAGATTTGTAATTTTGGTTAGATGATAGATCCCATAGATGGCGTTGGATATGTTAATGGTATAAAGATGATGGGGTTTTGATGACGACGTCATGTATAGAGTTTCACATGGTATTGTTGTAGAATACGGATGAAATGTAACATTGTCAGACGCCGTGTACTTGCATACTTGCCGTTTGCGAGCTGCGTTTTAAAATATGTTGCTATATACTTTCTTTCCTGTATTTCATCACCAACATTGAATCTTGTATTCATTCTGTTTTATCAAGAAAATGCTAACTTCCATCAGTAGTAGCATCATAAAAACAACCAACCAAACAGGATATGAAATCCAGCTACACAGAATATGTGATTCCGTTTTTATTAATGGCTGCAAAGCAATACACGCAAAAATAGCATTTGTTTAACACCATCAAACAAAAAAGATAAACAGTTACACCACACCTAACGGCGCGTCAGAATCCGTCAGTGACAGTTTATGAGGTGAGGCGAAACTGATGAAAACTGACCGATATTATCGGGGTGTTGGTAGTTAGTGTGTGGGGCATCAGTTATGTGATGATTAGCTTCCGTCAGTTTCTTCAGCAACCAATCATGCATTTTTTATTAAAACATATGTTTTTTCATTAATTTTTATTTCTCACCTAATTTCCAATTATATTTTACCATATTACCCTACTCAATATTTAACATAAAAAACTAACACAATGGTTAAATAATGTCAGGAAGAAACTAACACAATGGTTAAAAGTGACTTTGCCATGTCAGTATGACACAACAGTTGAATAATGACGGGAAGTGACTTTGCCATGTATGTCACAGTTAGATAGCAATTTTTGGAATCAATCACCATTAGAAATGGTCTTGCACAAAACATTAAGCATGTATAACAAGAATGAATCAAAAAGACTACAAAATTGTAGAATTTACAACTACGTTTTCTTAAGACAACAAAATTGATATACTAAAACTTCATTAGTCATATGTTCATATTATATAACCATCAAAATTGTATCTAGGTCTTAGTTTGTTGAGGTTTTTAAAATAAAAAGTAAAAAAGTAATAAAGAGGGCTGCAAAAGCTTGACCAAAAATCATTCCGACTAGAGGTAGGTTCTTCTTCTATGTCCAAGTATAGGATAACAATAACAATGTTGGTATCCATCTCCAATCTAAAACCATGATGGACCAAACCCTAACGAAACCCGTCTTACAACATCCACACTTCCAAGTTAATTAGTCTCCCGATATGTATTTTCTTTCTTCATAAAACTTCTTCTCGCTAGCTTCCTTCTTTGCATTCCGCTTCTGCACAATTATGGTAAATCAATCACAACTTAAAAAACAACATTAATGCATCAAAAACAACACTAGAATAAAGTAAATCTATGAATAAGTAAGGTGGTACACGTTAAAATAAACGTTTTTGTGTGTACGCGCGCGCGCGCATGCGCAGGGTATTCAGCCCCATTTTCCCGTGTAACAAAAAATCAATCGATCCCTGAAGTTTTAACACAAACAAAATCGACCAATTCACAAATAGACAATATGTTTGTTAACCACAAATGTGCATGTTGCAGGGGACAATTTGTTAATAACAATTAGTTGAATTAAAAAGGTACCTCATAGATTTCATGATTGGCTTTTATTCTTTGAGCCACGGAGGTTGTCGTTATACTTTTCGGACTCTCCAGCATTCTGAAAATACCCAAACTTTTAGGAACCGAATACGGATCCGTATCACCCTGCAGTAGCCGAAAAACGCGTACGTTAGGGTTGTGATTAACTGAATATTTAAAAAAAAAAAAGTGAGAACCAAGAGATTGAAATTTACATTGATGGACGACTTGCTCTCGGAAACTGTTCCGTGCACAACCAATGATATGTTGAACGTTGTTATCTGGTCATATCAACGAAATTATAGCATCGAAATGTACATTAATAATATGTTGTGATCTTAGTGTGTTTAAATGACGTGCTCTAAATGATCCGGTTTAACTTAAAAATGGAAATGATTTTTATTAGTAATGTTTGCTAATTGATTGGTAAAGGAAAATAATTGTGACGTGATTAGTTGACGTACCATGTCCTTTGTGATTTCCCAAGGAGCACCAATGATGACTTCATCAACATACCGACAAGATAAAACACTAAGACTACGTTCATGTAAATGCATTAATGGGAAATGTGTTCCTCGTTGTTCACTGCATATAAATTAAAAGCTAGTTAGTTATTATTATCCAATATACGAATGCGATAGATTTTAGTAAGTCACATTCACCTGACAATTTGATCGGTATAAATACCCACTAGCAAAAAGTCTCCAAGTTGTCGAGCACTCTTCAAAATCTAAAGTACGCATACATCATGACATATTAAATCATATCATAAATAATATTAATAAAAGATTTCTGTGTATAGACAATAAGATATTACTATGATATTATCAATTTATGATTTGAAAATATATCACTTTAAAAGCAAGATGCAGGCAGCATTTTGGAAAGAAATAGATACAGATCAGCATTTATGTATTAGTTCTGTAATAATTCGGTAGCAGTAACATTTATTTATTCAAAGGGGATACAACCGAAGTTTTAAACTTTATTATTTAATCGTTTATTGAACGAATACTAATAAGAAATGAGAAGAGATGTAAGCTTTTTATTCGTTAATTGCTCGTTAAGATTAACTTTTTATTGTGTTAAAGAAGTTAATTAGCAGTCAGTAACTACAAGCTCAACACTTTTTTTACTTTTAAAGATCTAACAACGTAGACAAGTACCTCAACATGCCCAGCATGAAAAAGATCAAATGCTCCATCAATGTACACCACACGTGCATTTGGTCCAGGACCCTGAAAAGTGAATACAAACTGTAAATACCAGTTTTTTAAAATATATATATATATATATATATATATATACACACACAAAAATTGAAATGGAAATTGAAATTAAATATGAAATCAAAGCCTTTATGTGTAAAAAAAAAAAAAAAATAGAGTACATGAGCAGTTTGATGAAAATTATGACAGAATAGGAACAAATGTTTTAAGAAAGATTATTAGTACTTGATGTCCTGAATATAGGGAAACGATTAGATACCCACTAATCATAGTGAGTGAGTACTTTACAAAATATCATCTAATGTTTACTGTAAGTAACAAACTCACAACAAACATCGAGTAGTCATTCTAACCACATAATAGAGGTGGCAATTTCAACCCATTATACTTTAAAATGGGTCAATCTGTGTTTTATTGTATCTTACTGGGTCAAGTAAAATTTTTTTAACTGAAACGGGAACAAAATCAAACAGTTTAGATTAAAGTCTATGTATAAGTGGGAGTACGTACCTTGGCATTCGAAAATTGCACAATTCTTCTTGACGTTGGGAGAAAGTTAGACGCATGCTTAATTTTCAATAATTTTTCCTCATTTTTGTTCATTTCATTCGATTCCTGACGTACTTCGTTATCGTCGTCCATAGATGCCAATATTCTTCCTGCATGACAAGTAATCATGTTTGACTCAATGCAGAGCTTTAGAAGAAAATTTATTAATCAATCAAGACAAAAGATACCCATAAAAAAGCATCAAGATCATCCCTTTTATCTTCAAATTACATTATTCTAAAAAGGGTATTTAAGTAAATTGCAGTACCTACAATGTCTGTACTGGAAACACCTTCAGTTCGTTTAATCTGCTTATAACGACCCGCTTTTTTTGCTAGAGCATATGCATCAGTTCCATCGGGAAGTAAACAAGGATCATCACCATGTATAATATAATCGATCTTATGCTCATTAAATAGACGGTTCATAAATTCTTCAGTTATAGCATATGGCGCATCAGCAATGACCTCATCAACCCACTTCAATCCACTCACAAGAGCCAATCTAGAAAGATTTACAACAAAATCCATAAAACATAAACATAAACGTTTATATAATTGTCTAGAAACATAATCTTCATTTGTTCAAGAACTCTAAAATTCTAATTTAAATCATATTAAAATGTTGACAGATATTAACTTTGACCTATTTTGATTGACTAAATCCTAATTTGACCAACTAAATATGATTTTGACCCATTGACCGATGCTGACCAATTAATTACTCAGATTTTGGAAAATCAGATCGGCCGGTTCCTAAAAAGGAGTGATTGGGGAGTAATCGGTGTTAATCATGGAATTTTACAACACTGTGAATATACCTTTCTTCCATAGATAATACAGGCGGGCCCTTGTTCGTTACAATTTCTTCATCGCTTACAAGTCCAACCACCAATTCATCACCCAAAGCTTTAGCTTGTCTCAAAGCATTAGCATGACCATAATGCATAAGATCAAAACACCCATCCATGTAAACCCTAATCTTTCTTTTTTCTCCTTTTTTCTTATGCAAATTCGTCAAATAAGGTAACAAATATGGCAAAGTAGGAAACCCCATTATACCACCGAAATAACTCGTCGATAAACCGAGTAATGCTAGTGTTAGCATTATGCCTCCAAATAGATGCGGGTAGTAGTATACCCCATCCCAATTTGAATTAGTACTCTCGAATTCCATTTGGGATCGGTAACGTTCAGAGGGACTTGAAAACCCTCTTTAAATTAGGTAATTGGAGACACAAATTCTGCAAAAAGAACAAAATCAGTATAAGATTACATGAAAACCAAAGAAAACAAATATGTTAGCTAAATTAATCATAGAATTATACATTTCAACTACATGCCTAATTGAACAAATTGATCCTTCATGCCTATTTGATAAAATCAGTATAATATTACAAGAAAACCAGGGAAGCAAATAAATTAGCTAAATTTATCATAGAATTATACAGTTAAACCACATCCCTAATTGATCAAATTAATCCCTCATGGCTAATTGGGCATATTTTGATAAAATTGGTATGGTATTACAAGGAAACGAAAGAAAACAAATAAATTACCTAAATTTATCATAGAATTATACATTTGAACTACATGCCTAATTGAACAAATTGATCCCTCATGCCTAATTGGGCTTATTTTGATAAAATCAGTACAAAATTACAAGAAAGCCAAAAAAACAAATAAATTAACTAAATTAATCATAGAATTATACATTTCAGCCACATGCCTAATTGAGCAAATTGATCCCACATGCCTAATTGGGAAAATTTTGATAAATTGCAACAAAATTTAGCTTCGTTTCGAATTTGTTGCTTGTAATTCAAATTTTTGAAGGATTTATGAAAACCATTCAAATTCATTAACATGATACTAAATAAAATTAAGAAACCAGATGAACAGCTAACATGCACAAATCTTTCATCCGTTGCAAACCAAATTCAGGTAGCATCAATCATATAACCATAAAATTTTAACCTTTCAGAGCAGATTAAATGCATCAAATTTAGATAATATCCACAATTAAACACATCCAAATGTTAAAGATTCAAACGTTATCGCCTTTCAAAAAAAAGATTCAAACTTTATCACAAAATAATGAAATTCAAAATGACAATAATCATCAAAATAACAAAACCTAGCAAACCAAAATGGCAATTTAGCATAACAAACCAATAAACATGTATAAGTTACAGCATAGATCAAGATAACAACAACCCAATTGGGATCTGAAAAAGGTCGTTAATTTTTAATTACAGCATATGATTTAGCAAAGATTCTGGAAACTTTTGGGTGAGATGAATCAAAAGGAGAAAAGGGGTTGCGTTACATTTTGTCAGATCGAATCTGAAAATAATTAAAATAAAATAAAAATACCTTTTTTGTGTTGGAATTCGTGTCTCCTTTGCGGTGTTTCTGGTTTTAATTTGCTAGTGGGGTTGTATGATCATTTCAAAGGGCTGCAAGAAATGAATAGGGTCGTTTTTAAAGCCAACAAGGAGAAATGGGAAGGTATCAATTTTTTGTTTTTATTTAACTTTTTATTTGTTTAAACGTCGATTTTTTGACATACATATGTTGGAGCAAAAACCCGAACTCGATTGTCGGTACTCGAAAACACATTCATTTGGGCAGTGTTTTTGGATAAAGGTTCATAAACGAATCCGATAAAACTTCCTTATAAGGTTAATATATATATATATATATATATCATCATTATTGGTGTTCAATTATTTTAAAGAAAATTATGTCATTCATCCTTAAGGATCGGACCCATGACCTCTCCCTACACAAAATACATGGGGAAGCAATGGACTATGCCACAAGTTCTATTAATTTTTTATTAATATTCATATTTAATATTTTTTATATTTATTTCCAATTTCCAAACTTTAAAGGAAAAGAATAAAAAAATATGGAAAAGTAACAAATCTTGGACATCAAGATTAGGAAAAGAAAGAAAATTCTTCATGAAAATACGAAGACTTGTCGACACCCTTGAATCATCTTACCATTTAAAATAATTGGAAATATTAGCATCACATGTCCATTTATGGGCTTGAACAAAAAGATGGTATAAATTAGCTTTTATACTAATATTACTTGACTACACATGATGATGCAAATTATCATGCTCAATTTGAGGTTCAATTTCTGAGCAACGATTCATTTCAACACACCAATATACTTATGTGAACTAGTTGCATATTATTATACAATCTTCACATTTCACAAGTTGTTACGTACAACTGTGGATGTTGGTCCATCCACAACTCACAGCCGCTCAAGGAGTGTATTTGAAGACGAAGATAACGTTGAAGATCTCGGTCATGATGAAGATGAAGCTGAACAAACTGATGATACAAGGTCCAGTTATATTGTGGAGGAAGTTTCAGAAGATGACGGAAATGAGGTCGGGTTACAACAAACCCTACAAATCAATATATTGTAGTATCACGTTTCAGTTTTATTAATGACGAAGATGATGATACTACAATTCCTTTCGATGAATGTGATGAACAATAATGGGGTTGTTGGAATAAATATGATGGTGAAATTCAGAGAAAGATGATTTTTTAAAAACAAAGTTGGACTTCTATATGTTGTTCGGCTGTGGAATATCAAGCGTAATGGAGAAATAATTATTGAGGATTGTAGGCCAACATATTTTAATGCAAAATACTTTACAACATGTAAAAATTACAAAGGGCCACCTGAACTAAGGTTATGTGCCTGAAAAGTAAGTGGTTTAAATAGAAACACAAAGCACATATGGCGTATTTCAAAATGGAGAAATGAACACAATTGTTATGGACATCTCTGGACGAACAACAACATCAAGTTTGATTGCTAGTGATATTGCTGGACAAATCAGTAAACACATTGCATATCAAGTTAACCACATCCAATCCAAGCACACTTAAAACAGACTTGAAATATGGATGTTAGTTACGCTAAAGCATGGAATGTCAGGTGTATTGCAATTGAATGGTTGTTTGGAACTTGGAAAAATAACTTTGCTGAATTACCCAAGTATTAGAAGAATTACGTTATACCAATCCTAATACAAAAGTTCAATGGTTAAAAGGTCCACAAACGAGCTATAACTATTAGCCCTGAAAAAAAGAAAATTGTCAAAATGCCCTTGCAAGTGGAAAGGTGCCTTGACAACCTTGCGACTTGGTTCATTTTTTTGTAATAAGTTTGTAAACTTTGAAACGTCGTATGTTTTGACTCGTAGCTCTAATTTGCCCCAGGTTTTTCGTTGATTTTAACGTTTAAACGCACTTTGACCGCTCATAAGTTGCTATAGAACATTTTAATTTGTGATTGGTTTAATTCTCCACCATTATTGACCATTACTAAATGAATCCTCTCAATCAATGTGAACTACGTTACACAACTCGAAAATTACACATTTGTACATAAATCGTAACTCGCAATATGCAATCGTTTTTTAATAAAAAATTGGGACTTAGGTTTCAATAAAAACATATAGATATCTAATAATTACACACTTTAAAAAATGTGGTGCCTAAATACGAGCTATGGATTAAAAGTTATCGCAATTTAAAAATTTTCAATCGTGTCTGATTGCGCTCAGTCGCAAGGTTGCAATATCACCTTGCAACCTGGCGATCGGAAGATCGCATGACCAAGTCGCAAGGTCTCAAGGGCACCTTCTGAGGACATTTTGGAAGAAAAGAAATTAAGGGCGAATCGTTGTAATTCGTTAGTAAAATTAGTGTTTTGATCGATAGCTCTTGAACAAACCACGTTAACTTTCCGTGTAATTTTTATCCTTTTTGAAAGCTACTCCTAATTTTAACTAGCTTTTTCTAGAACTTATCTTCTTATAAAAGTTTTAAATATTAACAATCAAACAATTATAGAAATTGAAATATAGAAAAAATAAATTTAAATTTCTTAGGGTGAACATCCCGCATTTTTCCGTTAAATTATTTTAACGCCCGTCTTTTTATTTTAAAAAAAATTATCCTTCGTAACTAAATTCGTATCCTCCGTTAGCTAACATTCTTAATATTTTTCCGTTATTGGATTTTAACATCCTCCGTTAATACGCGTTTTAAAATATTCCGTTTAGGTAATTCCCGCACCCGACTACAAACGCGAGGGACTAATCTCGCCACTCGGGCAAACTTGGCTAACTAGTAACCCACCATCCACCACCAACCTCCCATTTCTCTCTATCTCTTTTTCTTACTTCCCTTTTATGCTCTCAAAACCTTCAAACACAAAATCATCATCCAAATTCGATTTAGGGAGCTAGCAACAAAATAAATTACATATTCGTGATCCTCTCTTCATCCTCTTCATTTTGGTACCAACTTCATCTCGTTTGGGTAACATTTCTAAAACTCTAGATTTCTCTAAATTCGTGTTTTTGACTTGAAATGGTGTTAGTTAGTGTCTATGGCTCATTGTGATGTCGTGTATGTAATTTGTATGCTCGATCTCGTTGTTTTAGTATAACTAGCATGAACTTGAATTTTGGTGTGTTGTTCTTGAATTTTGGATGATCATATGTTGTTAGATGTTAAAAGTTCATGTTCTAATTGTGTTCCTAGTATCACTAGCTTCAATTTGATGTGTAGGTTGCTTGAGAAAACTCCATAAACTTGATTAGTGATTTTTGGTGAATTTGGGTTAGGGTTTGATAAGCTTGAAATGAATATTTGATGCATTGAATGACATGAATTGTTGTTAGTAAGTGTTTAGATGCAATGTATGCTTAATTACCTTCGAAACGGCATATCGTATGTGTAAATTGGATTCCCGAATCATAAAATACGTTTTACGAACTTGAAACTTTGAAAATAAACCTTTCTTGATCAATTGACGAGTTTTTGGTTATTGTAATTGATGTTTTTGCTTGGTGAAAGGTAGTTAATTGTATTCCTTGTCAAAAGAGCTTTCCAATGATATAAGATGCGTATTCTAAGTGTTTACGGTTTGCGTTTTGTGCTAAATTGAATTTTGGATCAAGACTTGAACTTTTGAAACTGACCAGGTACCAGGCCACGCCTAATGTCGCGGCGCGACACCTCTGGCCGCGGCGCGGCAATAGCCGTGTTTGGGTTCTGACCTCTTTGGTCAAAATACGAAAATTGTTTGGCACACTATGGACCTCCGATTCACATGTAACTTGTTCTAACATGCCATACATGATTAAAAACCTCAGAAAAATAGTTCGGGACCCGACCCGAACGTGTTGACTTTTTCGTTGACTTTGACCGACCAAAGTTTGACTTTTTGTCAAACTTAACCAAATGATTATACAACCTTCCTAACTTGTTTATATACTTGTATCTTGCATGAAACTTGACAATTTGATTTCACATGCTACATAATCGAGTCGTAACGAGCCATAGGACTAATTGAACATCTTTAACCTATCGTGTTTACCGTTATTGATACAACCTATTGTTTAGGTCAAGATTAGCATTGTTCTTTGCACACGTTTACTTGTTGAAGTACTTTACTACTCGTGCACTCAAGGTGAGATCATAGTTCCACTTTTACTCTTTTTGAACTTACATTTGGGATGAGAAAACATAAACATTTCTTTACTAAGTGAACACAAGTACAGGAAAACAAACATTCTACATACGAGTTTAGAACAAAATCCTCAATTCGATTATCATTAGTTACACTTGCCGGGTGTAAGCGAGAAATTATGTTGTATGGATCCATATGGGTTTGACAAACCCTCATTCAAACGGTTCGCTACCGTTTACGAATGAAATATATTTTCGAGAAACAGTGTATGTTCTAGCACTAAGTGATGGGGTTCAATGGGAGAAATGTTAAGCATTGATAATTGGGTGCTCGTGAAACAAATTTTGGAATGGTTAACTATTAATTCGATGTTGCAAAACTTGTGGTTCAATCTACTTATTTACTCACTTACTTACTTAAACCTATGATTTCACCAACGTTTTCGTTGACAGATTTCTATGTTTTTCTCAGGTCTTTGAACGATATGTGTTACATGCTTCCGCTCATTATTTTGATACTTGCTTTGGATGTCTAGTATTTATGCATACATGGAGCATCTTTTGGCTACTTTTAAATTGTGTCGCATAGGTTTCATTTGTACTTATAACTTTGTAACGTAACTTTTGGATGAACAATTCTTGTAAACTAGGGAACACTCTTTACTTTTGCAATGAATGCGACATATTTTGGTCAAACGTTATTTTAAAGACTTATGACCACGTAACGGGACCTAAGTAGTCGGCGCCGTCAAATGACAATTTTGTCGGGTCGCTACAATTAGTATCAGAGCGTTGGTTGTAGGGATTTAGAGTTCATTGGTGTCGACCCCGAGTCATAGGGTACATTGGTGAGTCTAGACTACAACCGGCATATAGACTTGAAGTAGGAATTACTTGACTACTTGTGCATTTATACTCGAACGCTTCTACTCATATCTACTCTTAGTTCCTCTTAATCTCACGTTGTTTAATTTGATTGACACGCCACCTTGACTATATGAAATGATGTCGAATGCACATATGAATCAGGGTAATATAATTTCCGGAATTATATTACGGTGACTCATATGAACGTTCCGACATTATGACATAAAGAATTTAAGGCGAGTCGAGGAAAAACTTCTCTTTATCTTTATTCTATATCACGGTTAGTATTATTGAGAATACTAATCAATGATATTCTTGTGTCATGAAGGAACAATGGCTCACCAAGGTCAACCCAATACTCCTTCCGAAACTCTCGAACAAGCTCTTCAATGAATGATAACCACCGCCGTGGGTGCGGCCGTGGCCGATCACTTTTCCAACAACAATAATCATGGAGCTGGTAATTCAAACGAGGGGTGCTCCTACAAGAACTTTATGGGGTGCAAACCTCCCACTTTCGATGGAACCGAGGGACCGGTTTCTCTCACCAGATGGTTTGAACAAACGGAAGCCGTTTTTAACATAAGTGGTTGTCGGGACCAAGATAAGGTCAAGTTTTCCACCCTCACTCTCACCGGTATTGCTTTCTCATGGTGGAACACGTATGTACAATCGGTGGGTATCGATGAAGCCCACGCACTCTCTTGGACCGAATTAAGAGAAAGAATGATCACCGAATACTTTCCGCGCGACGAAACTCGAAGGCTCGAACAGGGGCTAAGAAATTTACAAACGGTCCGGAATGACCTCGAAGCTTATAATCAACGGTTTGCTGAACTAGTCTTAATGTGTCCAAACCTCACGACTCTCGAGTCCCTAAGAGTTGAACTTTACATGGATGGCCTTCCGAAGAGCATTCAACACAGGGTAATGTCATCCAAACCCGCCAACCTACAAGAGGCTTTAACGATGGCTCGCCAATCTATAGAAACGGTGGATGGAATTGAAGCACCGGCACCAACGGCCGAGGACCAACCGGGTAACAACAAAAGAAAATGGGAAGCCTCTCAATCCAGCAACTACAACAGCAACAACTTTGCCAAGGAACTTTTCACCTCCGTCGGCAAGAAAAGTTATGCTGGAACTCGACCTTTTTGCAACAAATGCCACAAGCATCACTTTGGTGAATGTGGCAAGCTAATTTGCCACCGGTGCCAGGGAAGTGGTCATATTGCCAAATATTGTGGAAGTACCGCCCCCGTCAGTCAAAAGGGACCCAACACACAAAAGCCGGGTGTTTGTTTCGAATGTGGCCAACCGGGTCATTTTAGGAATGCATGTCCAACGAAGAAAGCCAACCCCAACACACGCGGCCGAACTTCCAACATTAGCACCGAGGATGCTCGAGACGACATGAACTAGTCACGGGTACGTTTCTTCTTAACAACTCCTATACTTCATGTTTATTCGATTCGGATGTCGATAAATGTTTTGTATCCAAGGCTTTGGAGCCTACTATTTGCACTCCACCACCCCCTAGATATTACTTAGGCCATTCAAGTGACCAACGGAAAACTATTGCGTACCGACAAATTTATCGGAGAGTGTACGTCAAACTTATTGGGTAGGTAATTCGAACTTTGATTTGACATCTATAGAACTAGGGAGCCCAAAACCTATACGTTAGGAAGGGAATGTTTTCCCCACATATATGTGATTTTAGTGAACTAAATAATTTCCGTTTAAGAACCGATATCCTCTTCCCTGTATCAACAACCTCTTGAACCGTTACACGGATCTCGCGTATATTCTAAAATCGACCTTCATTCTGGTTATCATCAATTGAGGGTTAAGGGAGAAGATGTCTCCTAAACCGCTTTCCGAACTCGCTACGATAGTTATAAATTTCTTTTAGTGCCGTTCAGTTTATCTAAGGCTCCGCCCGTATTCATAGACCTCAAGAACCGCGTATGCAAACTTATCTAGACAAATCCGTTACCGTACTTATAATTATAAGCTATTCAAGCGGAAAGGAAAAACGAACAACGTCTCCGTCTTACGCTCGAACTCTTGAGAAAAGAGCAACTCTATGCCGAATTCTCCAAGTGAGAATTTTTGGTTAAACGAAGTCTAAATTCTAAACCATATTGTTAGTGGTCAAGGTATTACAGTAAATCTCGCAAAAAAAAAAAAAAAAAAAAAAATTTGAATTAATTAATTAATTTTGGAGAAACCCTCACGACTCCGACTTGTATTCGTAAAATTTTGGATCTCGCGATTATTACCAAAGATTAATTTCCGATTTTTCCCGTATCGCTCGTCCTCTAACCTCGTTAACGTACTAAAAAAAAAAAAAAAATTTAAACATTTTCCGTGTCCGGACTTTGAACGTGATTTTTCACACCAACCTTACTAGATAAATTCGTGTGGCACAAAATGGAACTCAAATATAGAAATACTTCTACGTGAACGCCTGAAAGGCAACCCCTCTCGACTCGAAATCAAGGAAGCTGAAATTCGTTATTTTACACGGAGAATTTGAATACTTATTTATGGATCCAATCAATCTTCTCGTCATCGCGTACCACGATACATAGCTCTGCTATTTCACTATTACCGTCTGATATTACTGAGACCAAAGATAACACACAATCCAAGGATACCCCTTTCTTCTTTGACTTAACGTCCTTGTGCTTCTGTTATACGGCCAACTACTACTCAACCCCGAGCTATACAACTACGTGTACTATCTCGTTTCCCACCAAGTCTCAACATTTGGCCACTAGATGCGCGATATGGCTACCTCAAAATGTGAACTCATCCTATTCTAAGTTCTCATTTCACTCCTATCTTTTCGCTCGTACTTCCGTATACGGAAACCTTTTTATATAATTTCTCAATGGAGAGAAAGACTCTTCACGTGTTACTAGTATTCGCCACGAGGGTGACTAGCCCTTACGAACATTTTTCAGTAGCCGACAAGAAACCTGTTCCAACAAACGCTTTCGAACCCTAACTAACTTGTCCAAGCATATCTTAAGAAATTATATTCCAACATGGTGTATCATTGTCAATTATCCCGGATCGAAAATACTCGTTACACATCTTGTTTACAAGAAGCCTTCGGAACACGTTTAGACGTGAGTACTGCGTATCTTCCACAAACAGACGAGCTAAGCAAACGAACAATTTACATCTTGGAAAGACATGTTACAAACTTGTATTGTCGTCTTTAGTTGATCCCTCTTACAACAGTAGTTACCACTCGCGTGTTAATGCACACTTTTCGAAACTTTATATAACCACAAATGTTGTTCTCCTATTCATTGGACCGAAGTAGGTGACAAGCAAATCATCAGATCCGAAATCATTCAAGAAACAACCTTTGAGATAGTTCAAGTCCGAGAAGGGCTCAAGACGGCCCGTGGTCGCCAAAGGAGTTATAACAATGTTAGATGAAAAATCTCTCAAATTTAAAGTCAGTAACCGTGTAATATTGAAAACCACACCTTGGAAAGGTGTAATCCATTTCGGGAAATCGAGGAAATTTATATCCGCAATATTGATCCTTTTGAAATCTTGGGGCGTCTTGGAACCGCTTCCTACCGTTTAGAACCTCCGACTCAATTAAGTTTCCGTTTACCTTACGTTCCATGTAACAAACTTAGATACGTGTCCTGCGGAACAGGAACGTGCTATCCTTCTAGATAAACTTACTATTGATGACAACTCCTTTTCGTAGAAAGACCGGTTGAAATTGTGGATCGTAAAACCAAGCCTTAATACAACATAAAACCCCGACTGTCCAAATTCGTGGGAATGCCCAAGGACGTATCTTCACTTATTCATAGCATTGACAATGCAAGGTCTCAAGGAAGAGACATCGACTATTACTTTCAACTAAATTTCGGGACGAAATTTCTTTTAAGGTGTGGGTAATGTAACATCCCGCATTTTTCCGTTAAATTATTTTAACGCCCGTCTTTTTATTTTAAAAAAAATATCCTTCGTAACTAAATTCGTATCCTCCGTTAGCTAACATTTTTAATATTTTTCCGTTATTGGATTTTAACATCCTCCGTTAATACGCGTTTTAAAATATTCCTTTTAGGTAATTCCCGCACCCGACTACAAACGCGAGGGACTAATCTCGCCACTCGGGCAAACTTGGCTAACTAGTAACCCACCATCCACCACCAACCTCCCATTTCTCTCTATCTCTTTTTCTTACTTCCCTTTTATGCTCTCAAAACCTTCAAACACAAAATCATCATCCAAATTCGATTTAGGGAGCTAGCAACAAAATAAATTACATATTCGTGATCCTCTCTTCATCCTCTTCATTTTGGTACCAACTTCATCTCGTTTGGGTAACATTTCTAAAACTCTAGATTTCTCTAAATTCGTGTTTTTGACTTGAAATGGTGTTAGTTAGTGTCTATGGCTCATTGTGATGTCGTGTATGTAATTTGTATGCTCGATCTCGTTGTTTTAGTATAACTAGCATGAACTTGAATTTTGGTGTGTTGTTCTTGAATTTTGGATGATCATATGTTGTTAGATGTTAAAAGTTCATGTTCTAATTGTGTTCCTAGTATCACTAGCTTCAATTTGATGTGTAGGTTGCTTGAGAAAACTCCATAAACTTGATTAGTGATTTTTGGTGAATTTGGGTTAGGGTTTGATAAGCTTGAAATGAATATTTGATGCATTGAATGACATGAATTGTTGTTAGTAAGTGTTTAGATGCAATGTATGCTTAATTACCTTCGAAACGGCATATCGTATGTGTAAATTGGATTTCCGAATCATAAAATACGTTTTACGAACTTGAAACTTTGAAAATAAACCTTTCTTGATCAATTGACGAGTTTTTGGTTATTGTAATTGATGTTTTTGCTTGGTGAAAGGTAGTTAATTGTATTCCTTGTCAAAAGAGCTTTCCAATGATATAAGATGCGTATTCTAAGTGTTTACGGTTTGCTTTTGTGCTAAATTGAATTTTGGATCAAGACTTGAACTTTTGAAACTGACCAGGTACCAGGCCACGCCTAATGTCGCGGCGCGACACCTCTGGCCGCGGCGCGGCAATAGCCGTGTTTGGGTTCTGACCTCTTTGGTCAAAATACGAAAAATGTTTGGCACACTATGGACCTCCGATTCACATGTAACTTGTTCTAACATGCTCATACATGATTAAAAACCTCAGAAAAATAGTTCGGGACCCGACCCGAACGTGTTGACTTTTTCGTTGACTTTGACCGACCAAAGTTTGACTTTTTGTCAAACTTAACCAAATGATTATACAACCTTCCTAACTTGTTTATATACTTGTATCTTGCATGAAACTTGACAATTTGATTTCGCATGCTACATAATCGAGTCGTAACGAGCCATAGGACTAATTGAACATCTTTGACCTATCGTGTTTACCGTTATTGATACAACCTATTGTTTAGGTCAAGATTAGCATTGTTCTTTGCACACATTTACTTGTTGAAGTACTTTACTACTCGTGCACTCAAGGTGAGATCATAGTCCCACTTTTACTCTTTTTGAACTTACATTTGGGATGAGAAAACATAAACATTTCTTTACTAAGTGAACACAAGTACAGGAAAACAAACATTCTACATACGAGTTTAGAACAAAATCCTCAATTCGATTATCATTAGTTACACTTGCCGGGTGTAAGCGAGAACTTATGTTGTATGGATCCATATGGGTTTGACAAACCCTCATTCAAACGGTTCGCTACCGTTTACGAATGAAATATATTTTCGAGAAACAGTGTATGTTCTAGCACTAAGTGATGGGGTTCAATGGGAGAAATGTTAAGCATTGATAATTGGGTGCTCGTGAAACAAATTTTGGAATGGTTAACTATTAATTCGATGTTGCAAAACTTGTGGTTCAATCTACTTATTTACTCACTTACTTACTTAAACCTATGATTTCACCAACGTTTTCGTTGACAGATTTCTATGTTTTTCTCAGGTCTTTGAACGATATGTGTTACATGCTTCCGCTCATTATTTTGATACTTGCTTTGGATGTCGAGTATTTATGCATACATGGAGCATCTTTTGGCTACTTTTAAATTGTGTCGCATAGGTTTCATTTGTACTTATAACTTTGTAACGTAACTTTTGGATGAACAATTCTTGTAAACTAGGGAACACTCTTTACTTTTGCAATGAATGCGACATATTTTGGTCAAACGTTATTTTAAAGACTTATGACCACGTAACGGGACCTAAGTAGTCGGCGCCGTCAAATGACAATTTTGTCGGGTCGCTACAACTAACGGCGATAACTTTTTTCCATCAATTTTCACAACTTTTCACGATAAATATTTTCTCCTGGACATTCTCGATTGATTTCTGGATATGGGGAAGTCTTCAGTGGGCAAGAAAAAAAAAATTCGCAACAAACTATATCGGTTCCTAGGGTTTTACGCAATCGCACAATCGGGGTAGCAGAGAAAAACGATAATCTGGTGGATGATTCTACATCTAAACAGGTTGGGGATAACAGTGGGACTGATGATTCGATGGATGGTGAAGAATTAATTAAATCGGTTAATCAAAAATCGAAGTTAGAGCAATCGGTTCAATCAGCGGACTCGATGACTGGTTTGCGTGTTACGATGGAAGAAAACATGGAGAAACTGAATGACCATGTTACTCCTCATGCTGTGAAACGCCAGGATGCTGATAATGTAAAACCTAAATATGTGGATAGCAATCTTAAAGGTGTTGCAGATGATATACTCACCCAAGGACATGCTGATCAATATCTTGATTCTGTCATGGGTAATAAAGAGGATGAAATAGATAAGTGTAGTGTGCATTCTGCTAATTCATGGTCGGATGATGATGCTGGCTACAACAAATCTAATATTAGGGATGAAGAATTTCCTAGTTTGGTTGTAAAACCTAATATTCTTAATGTGACAAATGCCGTTGTGTTCCCTGGTTCATCATCGTTAGAGCAGAAGGAGAATGGAGTTGTGAAGCCTCCTAATGTTGACAAGGTTGATTTAACCTCCTCTTATTTGGGTGCGGTCAATGGAAATCAAAGCAAGAAGACCGTGAACTTCAGGTTTATAGAGACGTTAGCTAGGTTAGATGATGGTGTTGATGTTGAGTTGCCATTAGATTCGGTTCTTGAAGTGAACGCAAGGTATAATAATACGCTTTATGGGTATTTTCTCTAAAAACGAGTAGCTTATCCAGTTGTGAAAAACTATGTTACAAATGTATGGAAGAAGTTTGGATTAGAGAAAATAATGATGAACTCTAAGGATTTCTTCTTCTTTAAGTTTACTTCGGAAACTGGAGTGCAAGGAGTGCTAGAATCAGGCCCGTGGATTATTCATTCAGTCCCTATCATTCTTAATGCATGGTCGCCCGATGTTCCATTAACAAAGGAGGACTTAACTCGTGTCCCGGTATGGGTGAAAATTCATGATATTCCAATAGCAGGCTTTACTGAAATTGGGTTGAGTGTAATAGCTTCTAATATTGGTACTCCGATAAGGTTAGACTTGTAACGACCCGGAAATTTCCAATCAAATTTAAACTTAATCTTTATATGATTTCGACACAATAAGCAAAGTCTGTAATATTGAGTCTTAAATTTTTTGAATTGTTTTCATATATGCAATTACCATTTGACTGTTCCCGACGATTCACGAACAATTAATTGTAAATAGATATATATATATATATATATATATATATATATATATATATATATAACTTGAAAATATAATAAATAAATATCTAACATATTAACAAAGGATTATATATATATATATATATATATATATATATATATATATATATATATATATACATACATATATATATATATACATATATATATATATATACATATATATATATATACATATATATATATATATATATATATATATATATATATATATATATATATATATATATATATATATATATATATATATATATATTTGAGACTACTAACTTAAGAGTTTTGAAACGTTACATAATAACACATAAGTCAAAATGTATTTATATGTATTATGATATTATGTTAAATTAATATACTATATTAGTTTTCTTCATAATTATAACACAAATCCATCTCCTATCTTCTATTCATGCACGACTCAAATCCAAATAGAAACTGTTCCATTATTGCTATCGTTCTATTATGTTATGTGGGATCACTTAAAACAAGAATTCATCAAATTTCCTTGATTGATGATGGTGGCAGACAATTAACCACTCCAAATTCTTTATTTACTCACATGTGACTTGCAAAAAGCGAAACTTTCATTATTCAATACAATTATCATAATTCATTTGGAGTAATAATTGCATAATGATAAACTACTTTTTAAATTCTGTTTTCTGTCTAAATCCCGTACACCCACCACACACATCTCCTTTTTCATTCCTTCTTTTGATTTTTTTTCCTTCTTTATATATATACATATAGAATATAGATTTACATATAGATGGATATAACACTCGTATATTTTTCTGTTCTTGTTAGACATACACATATATACATGATATAACAATCACACAACACCTCCATTTAAACCCTTCTATAGGTGTTTCTCTTCGCTAAAAGGCTACGGTTACACTTATTTGTTTCGGTTTCCTGTCATAAAACATCATCAAGACGACTTACTTGTGACTACTTATGTTATTCTGTTTCAATATCAAGAAACCCAAATCACCACTATAAATTACCATTGATAACCATCACTAAAAATACACCATTTAATGTTTCGTTTTACTACTACTATCAATCGGAATAAGCTTCTTTACTGCAGCCAAAACGTCACTCCAAGACGGCTATTATGCAACCCAAAACCACCAACCGTTACACCCCATAATACCACCATCGCACCTACCATCTTTGATCACTACCATAACTGTCACCCTACAACACCACCACAACTGAGACTTCCATCACCACCACTCGCCATTTTTTTTCCTGCTTTCCTGTTTCGATCAATCTCAAGACAAGAACCCCATTACCAAATCTGTTGTAGGCTATTTCATTCCTGACCAAACAGCCACCATCATCACTACCAAACCCACCACCTTGTCGAGCTGCTATTACATTTTGAGCCAAGATAATCGAGCCCATCTTCATTACTTTCATTGATTCACCATCACCATTATCGACACACACCCACAACATCAGCCAACACCTTCCTTCAATCTTTCAATTGAACCACCTGCAAATACATTTATTGTTAATATTTCACAGCTGCAATTCAACACCACAAACCACCATAAACCATGTAAATACTGCTATATCTACTTCTGCTTCTGATTTATTCGTTTGCACTGTTGCTGCCACAAAGAGACCCACTTAACTATAAGCTATAAGTTACTCCGTATTACTCTATGATTAACCTACAACTGCTGCTACAAAATAAGCCGTTTCTAACTTCTGTCCAAAACCACCACGAACACCACTATAATTATTTACTTAATCAATCACAAATTACTGCTTCTTTTATTATTCAATAAAATAACATGCTATAAATTGTTCTATATTATTCGCTATTACTGCAATTAAAAACCAAAATCACAAACAGGTCTTTAACTATAATCGATTATCATTAAACCTTCGTGAACACAATTTATTACTCCTTGTGTTCCATTCAATTGAAAGTACATAATATTTTAATAAGTGAAGAAATTAAGAAAATATAAATGAATTAATTACCTATTTGATCCATTAATGGACCAGTTACTTGAACGATTGATGAAGGGTGATGATTGACGATGGAGACGGAGACTGAGGATGATTTAGAACAAGAATGAGGACGAATCGAAGATCTGCTGCTCGTCAAGGATTGTTCCTTGATTGCTCTGTTAATGATGATGATTGTTGATGGATCAAGATGATGTGGTATTGTTCTCTCTGCGTTTTGCTTTGACCTTGGATACTCTCGATCTGAATTGGGGAAGACAGCGAAACACGCTTAGATCTTTTATTTAGGTAGAATTATAATATAAATATAATTATTATTATTATTATTATTATTATTATTATTATTATTATTATTATTATTATTATTATTATTATTATTATTATTATTGTTATTGATTATTATTATCATTATTAATAATTATTAATTGTTATGATGTAAATTAGTATTATTACTAAAACAATTAAAAATTACAATTATGACTACTATTATTATTATCATTATTATTAATATTATTATCATTATTATTATTATTAAGTAATATTATTATTAATATTATCATTAGTATTATTATATAAGTCAAACTAATACTATAAATCTTACCATTTTAGTATTTTTATCAATATTATGATTATGATTAGTATTATTAATATTATTATAAAAATGATACAAATTATTGATACTTTCGTAAATATTAGTATTATTAACATTTTATACATAAGTATATTATTAATGTTATTATCATTATATTTATCATTACTAAAATTAACTTAGTATAAATAGAACAACTGTTTTGATAAACCAATG
Source organism: Rutidosis leptorrhynchoides (assembly GCF_046630445.1). Taxonomy (NCBI): domain Eukaryota; kingdom Viridiplantae; phylum Streptophyta; class Magnoliopsida; order Asterales; family Asteraceae; genus Rutidosis; species Rutidosis leptorrhynchoides. The sequence goes on from NC_092335.1 coordinate 502,789,254, forward strand.
AAATATATAAATTATTATGTGTAACACATATAACCTAACAAAATATTTTTATATAAAATGAATATATAAAATATAAATATATTATTAATATAAAAATAATATAATTAATATGATATATATATATATATATATATATATATATATATATATATATATATATATATAAACTTATTCGATTACGATTATGTGTATTAATATATATATGAATGATATAGGTTCGTGAATCTGAGGCCAACCCCGCATTGTTCAATATCGTCATATATATTTTTACTACAAAATACAGTATTGTGAGTTTCATTACTCCCCTTTTAAATGCTTTTGCAATATATATTTTTGGGACTGAGAATACATGTGTTTTTATAAATGTTTTACGAAATAGACACAAGTAATCGAAACTATATTATATGGTTGAATGATAGAAGCCGAATATGCCCTTTTTGCTTGGTAGCCTAAGAATTAGTAAACCAGTCTACTAATTGACGTGAATCCTAAAGATAGATCTATTGGGCCTAACAAACCTCATCCGTTGTAGCGGATGCTTTAGTACTTCGATGTTGTTTTATCATATTCGATGGATGTCCCGGAATGATAGGGGATATTCTTATATGCATCTTGTTAATTTCGGTTACCATGTGTTCAATCCATATGAATGATTTTTGTCTCTATGCATGGGACGTATATTTATGAGAAATGGAAATGAAAATCTTGTGGTCTATTAAAAATGATGGAAATGAATATTTATGATAAACTAATGAACTCACCAACCTTTTGGTTGACACTTGAAAACATGTTTATTCTCAGGTATTAAAGAAATCTTCCGCTGTGCATTAGCTCATTTTAAGGATATTACTTGGAGTCATTCATGGCATATTTCGAAAGATGTTGCATTCGAGTCGTTGAGTTCAGTAAAGATTATGATTAAGTAAATGACAGATTAGATCATTTATAGATGGATATTATGAAATGGTATGCATGCCTGTCAACTTTCGATGTAATGAAAGTTTGTCTTTTAAAACGAATGCAATGTTTGTAAAATGTATCATATAGAGGTCAAATACCTCGCGATGTAATCATATGTTATTGTATTCATTCTTATGGATTAGGAAGGGTCTTTACATGAGGTATCAGAGCGGTGGTCTTAGCGAACCAGGTCTTGCATTAGTGTGTCTAACTGATAGCTGTTTAGATGCATTAGTGAGTCTGGACTTCGACCGTGTCTGCATGTCAAAAGTTTTGCTTATCACTTCGTGTCGAAAATCATCTACGTATCATCCTTAGGAAATTACCTGCTTATCATTCCTAGTCTAGACACATCTTACTGCATTGATTGCATGAATAGTGTATAGACAAATCCATATCTTAGCGTATCTGTTACTGTAGACTTTATCTGACACGTTTTCTTAATTTCCTCCGTAATCTACGGGATCTTCTGTACTATATTAGATATTCTATATAATTAGAATATTATCCGATAACCGAAAATCATTTCATGTCGCAAATCCTCTAACTGATTATAAGAGATGGATCCTACACCTAGCTTGGATTTCATTAGTTCCGGAAACAATTTCGAGACGCGTATTGAAGTAGACTCCGAAGTCAATGAACCCGAAGTGTCTCCACCGTTTAGTTATTTTTCTTTCTGGAGGAGATGGGGGTGGGTCTGAGACTTACTCACTCGATGGAGAAATGAAGAAGGCGAGCCCTACCGCAAACCAAACTTACCTCCTAACATCGGAGAAAACGATGTACTTGAAATGTCCCGTTCTTATTGATTAAAAACGTTCCATATTAATTGATTTCGTTGCGAGGTTTTGACCTCTATATGAGACGTTTTTCAAAGACTGCATTCATTTTAAAACAAACCATAACCTTTATTTCATCAATAAAGGTTTAAAAGCTTTACGTAGATTATCAAATAATGATAATCTAAAATATCCTGTTTACACACGACCATTACATAATGGTTTACAATACAAATATGTTACAACAAAATAAGTTTCTTGAATGCAGTTTTTACACAATATCATACAAGCATGGACTCCAAATCTCGTCCTTATTTAAGTATGCGACAGCGAAAGTTCTTAATAATCACCTGAGAATAAACATGCTTAAAACGTCAACAAAAATGTTGGTGAGTTATAGGTTTAACCTATATATATCAAATCGTAACAATAGACCACAAGATTTCATATTTCAATACACATCCCATACATAGAGATAAAAATCATTCATATGGTGAACACCTGGTAACCGACATTAACAAGATGCATATATAAGAATATCCCCATCATTCCGGGACACCCTTCGGATATGATATAAATTTCGAAGTACTAAAGCATCCGGTACTTTGGATGGGGTTTGTTAGGCCCAATAGATATATCTTTAGGATTCGCGTCAATTAGGGTGTCTGTTCCCTAATTCTTAGATTACCAGACTTAATAAAAAGGGGCATATTCGATTTCGATAATTCAACCATAGAATGAAGTTTCACGTACTTGTGTCTATTTTGTAAATCATTTATAAAACCTGCATGTATTCTCATCCCAAAAATATTAGATTTTAAAAGTGGGACTATAACTCACTTTCACAGATTTTTACTTCGTCGGGAAGTAAGACTTGGCCACTGGTTGATTCACGAACCTATAACAATATATACATATATATCAAAGTATGTTCAAAATATATTTACAACACTTTTAATATATTTTGATGTTTTAAGTTTATTAAGTCAGCTGTCCTCGTTAGTAACCTACAACTAGTTGTCCACAGTTAGATGTACAGAAATAAATCGATAAATATTATCTTGAATCAATCCACGACCCAGTGTATACGTATCTCAGTATTGATCACAACTCAAACTATATATATTTTGGAATCAACCTCAACCCTGTGTAGCTAACTCCAGCATTCACATATAGAGTGTCTATGGTTGTTTCGAAATATATATAGATGTGTCGACATGATAGGTTGAAACCTTGTATACGTGTCTATGGTATCTCAAGATTACATAATATACAATACAAGTTGATTAAGTTATGGTTGGAATAGATTTGTTACCAATTTTCACGTAGCTAAAATGAGAAAAATTATCCAATCTTGTTTTACCCATAACTTCTTCATTTTAAATCCGTTTTGAGTGAATCAAATTGCTATGGTTTCATAATGAACTCTATTTTATGAATCTAAACAGAAAAAGTATAGGTTTATAGTCGGAAAAATAAGTTACAAGTCGTTTTTGTAAAGGTAGTCATTTCAGTCGAAAGAACTACGTCTAGATGACCATTTTAGAAAACATACTTCCACTTTGAGTTTAACCATAATTTTTGGATATAGTTTCATGTTCATAATAAAAATCATTTTCTCAGAATAACAACTTTTAAATCAAAGTTTATCATAGTTTTTAATTAACTAACCCAAAACAGCCCGCGGTGTTACTACGACGGCGTAAATCCGGTTTTATGGTGTTTTTCGTGTTTTCAGGTTTTAAATCATTAAGTTAGCATATCATATAGATATAGAACATGTGTTTAGTTGATTTTAAAAGTCAAGTTAGAAGGATTAACTTTTGTTTGCGAACAAGTTTAGAATTAACTAAACTATGTTCTAGTGATTACAAGTTTAAACCTTCGAATAAGATAGCTTTATATGTATGAATCGAATGATGTTATGAACATCATTACTACCTTAAGTTCCTTGGATAAACCTACTGGAAAATAGAAAAATGGATCTAGCTTCAACGGATCCTTGGATGGCTCGAAGTTCTTGAAGCAGAATCATGACACGAAAACAAGTTCAAGTAAGATCATCACTTGAAATAAGATTGTTATAGTTATAGAAATTGAACCAAAGTTTGAATATGATTATTACCTTGTATTAGAATTATAACCTACTGTAAGAAATAAAGATTTCTTGAGGTTGGATGATCACCTTACAAGATTGGAAGTGAGCTAGCAAACTTGAAAGTATTCTTGATTTTATGTAACTAGAACTTGTAGAATATATGAAGAACACTTAGAACTTGAAGATAGAACTTGAGAGAGATCAATTAGATGAATAAAATTGAAGAATGAAAGTGTTTGTAGGTGTTTTTGGTCGTTGGTGTATGGATTAGATATAAAGGATATGTAATTTTGTTTTCATGTAAATAAGTCATGAATGATTACTCATATTTTTGTAATTTTATGAGATATTTCATGCTAGTTGCCAAATGATGGTTCCCACAGGTGTTAGGTGACTCACATGGGCTGCTAAGAGCTGATCATTGGAGTGTATATACCAATAGTACATACATCTAAAAGCTGTGTATTGTACGAGTACGAATACGGGTGCATACGAGTAGAATTGTTGATGAAACTGAACGAGGATGTAATTGTAAGCATTTTTGTTAAGTAGAAGTATTTTGATAAGTGTATTGAAGTCTTTCAAAAGTGTATAAATACATATTAAAACACTACATGTATATACATTTTAACTGAGTCGTTAAGTCATCGTTAGTCGTTACATGTAAATGTTGTTTTGAAACCTTTAGGTTAACGATCTTGTTAAATGTTGTTAACCCAATGTTTATAATATCAAAAGAGATTTTAAATTATTATATTATCATGATATTATGATGTACGAATATCTCTTAATATGATATATATACATTAAATGTCGTTACAACGATAATCGTTACATATATGTCTCGTTTCAAAATCATTAAGTTAGTAGTCTTGTTTTTACATTTGTAGTTCATTGTTAATATACTTAATGATATGTTTACTTATCATAATATCATGTTAACTATATATATAACCATATATATGTCATCATATAGTTTTTACAAGTTTTAACGTTCGTGAATCACCTGTCAACTTGGGTGGTCAATTGTCTATATGAAACCTATTTCAATTAATCAAGTCTTAACAAGTTTGATTGCTTAACATGTTGGAAACATTTAATCATGTAAATATCAATCTCAATTAATATATATAAACATGGAAAAGTTCGGGTCACTACAGTACCTACCCGTTAAATAAATTTCGTCCCGAAATTTTAAGCTGTTGAAGGTGTTGACGAATCTTCTGGAAATAGATGCGGGTATTTCTTCTTCATCTGATCTTCACGCTCCCAAGTGAACTCGGGTCCTCTACGAGCATTCCATCGAACCTTAACAACTGGTATCTTGTTTTGCTTAAGTCTTTTAACCTCACGATCCATTATTTCGACGGGTTCTTCGATGAATTGAAGTTTTTCGTTGATTTGGATTTCATCTAACGGAATAGTAAGATCTTCTTTAGCAAAACATTTCTTCAAATTCGAGACGTGGAAAGTGTTATGTACAGCCGCGAGTTGTTGAGGTAACTCAAGTCGGTAAGCTACTGGTCCGACACGATCAATAATCTTGAATGGTCCAATATACCTTGGATTTAATTTCCCTCGTTTACCAAATCGAACAACGCCTTTCCAAGGTGCAACTTTAAGCATGACCATCTCTCCAATTTCAAATTCTATATCTTTTCTTTTAATGTCAGCGTAGCTCTTTTGTCGACTTTGGGCGGTTTTCAACCGTTGTTGAATTTGGATGATCTTCTCGGTAGTTTCTTGGATAATCTCCGGACCCGTAATCTGTCTATCCCCTACTTCACTCCAACAAATCGGAGACCTGAACTTTCTACCATAAAGTGCTTCAAACGGCGCCATCTCAATGCTTGAATGGTAGCTGTTGTTGTAGGAAAATTCTGCTAATGGTAGATGTCGATCCCAACTGTTTCCGAAATCAATAACACATGCTCGTAGCATGTCTTCAAGCGTTTGTATCGTCCTTTCGCTCTGTCCATCAGTTTGTGGATGATAGGCAGTACTCATGTCTAGACGAGTTCCTAATGCTTGCTGTAATGTCTGCTAGAATCTTGAAATAAATCTGCCATCCCTATAAGAGATAATAGAGATTGGTATTCCATGTCTGGAGATGACTTCCTTCAAATACAGTCGTGCTAACTTCTCCATCTTGTCATCTTCTCTTATTGGCAAGAAGTGTGCTGATTTGGTGAGACGATCAACTATTACCCAAATAGTATCAAAACCACTTGCAGTCCTTGGTAATTTAGTGATGAAATCCATGGTAATGTTTTCCCATTTCCATTCCAGGATTTCGGGTTGTTGAAGTAGACCTGATGGTTTCTGATGCTCAGCTTTGACCTTAGAACACGTCAAACATTCTCCTACGTATTTAGCAATATCGGCTTTCATACCCGGCCACCAAAAATGTTTCTTGAGATCCTTGTACATCTTCCCCGTTCCAGGATGTATTGAGTATCTGGTTTTATGAGCTTCTCTAAGTACCATTTCTCTCATATCTCCAAATTTTGGTACCCAAATCCTTTCAGCCCTATACCGGGTTCTGTCTTCCCGAATATTAAGATGTTTCTCCGATCCTTTGGGTATTTCATCCTTTAAATTTCCCTCTTTTAAAACTCCTTGTTGCGACTCCTTTATTTGAGTAGTAAGGTTATTATGAATCATTATATTCATAGATTTTACTCGAATGGGTTCTCTGTCCTTCCTGCTCAAGGCATCGGCTACCACATTTGCCTTCCCCGGGTGGTAACGAATCTCAAAGTCGTAATCATTCAATAATTCAATCCACCTACGCTGCCTCATATTCAGTTGTTTCTGATTAAATATGTGTTGAAGACTTTTGTGGTCGGTATGTATAATACTTTTGACCCCATATAAGTAGTGCCTCCAAGTCTTTAATGCAAAAACAACCGCGCCTAATTCCAAATCATGCGTCGTATAATTTTGTTCGTGAATCTTCAATTGTCTAGACGCATAAGCAATCACCTTCGTTCGTTGCATTAATATACAACCGAGACCTTGCTTTGATGCGTCACAATAAATCACAAAATCATCATTCCCTTCAGGCAATGACAATATAGGTGCCGTAGTTAGCTTTTTCTTCAATAACTGAAACGCTTTCTCTTGTTCATCATTCCATTCAAATTTCTTCCCTTTATGCGTTAATGCAGTCAAGGGTTTTGCTATTCTGGAAAAGTCTTGGATGAACCTTCTGTAGTAACCAGCTAGTCCTAAAAACTGGCGTATGTGTTTCGGAGTTTTCGGGGTTTCCCACTTTTCAACAGTTTCTATCTTTGTCGGATCCACCTTAATACCTTCTTTGTTCACTATGTGACCGAGGAATTGAACTTCTTCCAACCAAAATGCACACTTTGAAAACTAAGCGTACAATTCTTCCTTCCTCAATACTTCTAACACCTTTCTCAAATGTTCACCGTGTTCTTGGTCATTCTTTGAGTAAATAAGTATGTCATCAATGAAAACAATGACAAACTTGTCAAGGTATGGTCCACACACTCGGTTCATAAGGTCCATGAACACAGCTGGTGCATTAGTTAAACCAAACGGCATGACCATAAACTCGTAATGACCATAACGTGTTCTGAAAGCAGTCTTCGGAATATCATCTTCTTTCACCCGCATTTGATGATACCCGGAACGTAAGTCAATCTTTGAATAAACAGACGAGCCTTGTAGTTGATCAAATAAGTCATCGATTCTCGGTAGTGGGTAGCGGTTCTTGATGGTAAGTTTGTTCAACTCTCGGTAGTCGATACACAACCTGAATGTACCATCTTTCTTCTTGACAAACAAAACAGGAGCTCCCCACGGTGATGTGCTTGGTCGAATGAAACTCCGCTCTAAAAGTTCTTGTAATTGGCTTTGCAGTTCTTTCATCTCGTTGGGTGCGAGTCTGTAAGGAGCACGAGCTATTGGTGCAGCTCCTGGTACAAGATCTATTTGAAATTCAACGGATCGATGTGGGGGTAATCCCGGTAATTCTTTCGGAAATACATCGGGAAATTCTTTTGCGATGGGAACATCATTGATGCTCTTTTCTTCAGTTTGTACTTTCTCGACGTGTGCTAGAACAGCATAGCAACCTTTTCTTATTAGTTTTTGTGCCTTCAAATTACTAATAAGATGTAGCTTCGTGTTGCCCTTTTCTCCGTACACCATTAAGGGTTTTCCTTTTTCTCGTATAATGCGAATTGCATTTTTGTAACAAACGATCTCTGCTTTCACTTCTTTCAACCAGTCCATACCGATTATCACATCAAAACTCCCTAACTCTACTGGTATCAAATCAATCTTAAATGTTTCGCTAACCAGTTTAATTTCTCGATTCTGACATATATTATCTGCTGAAATTAATTTACCATTTGCTAATTCGAGTAAAAATTTACTATCCAAAGGCGTCAATGGACAACTTAATTTAGCACAAAAATCTCTACTCATATAGCTTCTATCCGCACCCGAATCAAATAAAATGTAAGCAGATTTATTGTCAATAAGAAATGTACCCGTAACAAGCTCCGGGTCTTCCTGTGCCTCTGCCGCATTAATATTGAAAACTCTTCCGCGGCCTTGTCCATTCGTGTTCTCCTAGTTCGGGCAATTTCTAATAATGTGGCCCGGTTTTCCACATTTATAACAAACTACATTGGCATAACTTGCTCCGACACTACTTGCTCCGCCATTACTCGTTCCGACACCATTTGTTCCTTTCGTTCTATTAACCCCTGGTCCGTAGACCTCACACTTCGCCGCGCTATGACCATTTCTTTTACACTTGTTGCAAAATTTGGTGCAGAACCCCGAGTGATACTTTTCACACCTTTGGCATAGCTGCTTCTGATTGTTGTTGTTGTTGCGGTTATTATTGTTGTTGGGATGATTGTTGTAGTTGTTGTTGTTGTTGTTGTTGTTGTTGTTGTTGTTGTTGTTGTTGTTGGGCCGTTTGTTGTAGTTGCGATTGATGTTGCGATTGTTGGGATAATTGTTGCGATTATTGTTGTAATTGCTGTTGTTGTTGTATTGGTGATTCTTATCACCGTTTTCCTCCCACTTTCTTTTGACTTGCTTCACATTGGCCTCTTCAGCAGTCTGTTCTTTAATTCTTTCTTCAATCTGGTTCACTAGTTTATGAGCCATTCTACATGCCTGTTGTATGGAGGCGGGCTCGTGTGAACTTATATCTTCTTGGATTCTTTCCGGTAATCCTTTCACAAACGCGTCGATCTTCTCTTCCTCATCTTCGAATGCTCCCGGACCCAATAGGCACAATTCTGTGAATCGTCTTTCGTACGTGGTAATATCAAATCCTTGGGTTCGTAACCCTCTAAGTTCTGTCTTGAGCTTATTGACCTCGGTTCTGGGACGGTACTTCTCGTTCATCAAGTGCTTGAATGCTGACCACGGTAGTGCGTAAGCATCATCTTATCCCACTTGCTCTAGATAGGTATTCCACCATGTTAACGCAGAACCTGTGAAGGTATGCGTAGCGTACTTCACTTTGTCCTCTTCAGTACACTTACTTATGGCAAACACCGATTCGACCTTCTCGGTCCACCGTTTCAATCCGATCGGTCCTTCGGTTCCATCAAATTCCAAAGGTTTGCAGGCAGTGAATTCTTTGTAGGTGCATCCTACACGATTTCCTGTACTGCCAGATCCAAGGTTATTGTTGGTATGTAGCGCAGCCTGTACTGCGGCTATGTTTGAAGCTAGAAAAGTACGGAATTCCTCTTCATTCATATTCACGGTGTGTCGAGTAGTCGGTGCCATTTCCTTCAAAATAGTCAAATGGAACAAGTTAATCATACAGAATATTAAGAGTAGTTAATAGTATTTCGTAGCATAATATGAACTCATTTATAAAAGCTTTTTCTTCATATTAGCTTTTTATAAGTTTAAATTCGGGTAGTACCTACCCGTTAAGTTCATACTTAGTAGCTAATATACAATTCAACTACTACAATTCTATATGAAAAACTGATTATAATAATATTTCGCGTTCAAACTTTTACACAATATTTTACAAACTTACAATGCCGCTTATTTTACATATAGCATGAAATATAGCACACAATAAATTTGATACAAGATGGTTGTGAAGATAATTCTAGCTAGTACACAAGTCGTTCAGCAAAGGCAATAAAGACACGTAATTCATACGTCCAGAAACAAGTCATGCATTCTGGTTTTACTAGGATTACTTCCCATCCTTGGTCTTGTGGAACATAACCGTTATGGCCGTTGATAAAACAGCGTGTTGTAACGTCGTCAAAGGGACGAGGGTTACGTAATGTCCAACAGTCCCGTAACAATCTAAAAACCTCATTTCTTACCCCAATTACCGACTCCGTCACTTGTGGGAACGTTTTGTTTAATAGTTGTAGCCCGATGTTCTTGTTCTCACTTTGGTGAGAAGTGAACATTACTAATCAGTAAGCATAACATGCTTCTTTATGTTGCATGTTATCCGCTTTTTCTAAATCACGAAGTCCTATATTCGGATATACTGAGTCAAAATAATTTCTTAACCCGTTGCGTAAAATAGCATTTGGGTTCCCCGCAATATATGCGTCAAAGTAAACACATCGTAACTTATGAATTTCCCAATGTGATATCCCCCATCTTTCGAACGAAAGCCTTTTATAAACCAAGGCATTCTTGGAACGTTCTTCGAATGTCTTACAAACTGATCTCGCCTTAAATAGTTGTGCCGAAGAATTCTGACCGACTCTAGACAAGATTTCATCAATCATGTCTCCGGGTAGGTCTCTTAAAATATTGGGTTGTCTATCCATTTTGTGTTTTTATACTGTAAAATAGACAAGAGTTAGATTCATAAAAAAAAATACTTATTAATACAAGCAATTTTTACATATATCATAAAGCATAAGCACACTATATTACATATATTACACCACACGAATACAACTATCTTATTCCGACTCGCTTGTTTCTTCTTCTTCTTCGGTTTTGGATCATTTTGCCAAGTTTCTAGGGATATATGATGTTCCCCTAATACGAGCCGTCGTTGTCCACATTGGTTTAGAAAAACCTGGTGGTTTAGAGGTTCCCGGGTCATTGTTACAACTTAAGGACTTCGGGGGTTGACGATACATATAAAGTTCATCGGGGTTGGAATTAGATTTCTCTATTTTTATGCCCTTTCCCTTATTATTTTCTTTTGCCTTTTTAAATTCAGTTGGGGTAATTTCTATAACATCATCGGAATTCTCGTCGGAATCCGATTCATCGGAGAATTGGTAATCCTCCCAATATTTTGCTTCCTTGGAGGAAACACCATTGACCATAATTAACCTTGGTCGGTTGGTTGAGGATTTTCTTTTACTTAACCGTTTTATTATTTCCCCCACCGGTTCTATTTCTTCATCCGGTTCCGATTCTTCTTCCGGTTTCGACTCTTCTTCCGGTTCCGACTCTTCTTCCGGTTCCTCTTCGGGAACTTGTGAATCAGTCCACGAATCATTCCAATTTACATTTGACTCTTCATTATTATTAGGTGATTCAATGGGACTTGTTCTAGAGGTAGACATCTATCACATAATATCAAACGCGTTAAGAGATTAATATATCACATAATATTCACATGTTAAAAATATATAGTTTCCAACAAAATTTGTTAAGCAATCATTTTTCAAGTAAACACGGTCGAAGTCCAGACTCACTAATGCATCCTAACAAACTCGATAAGACACACTAATGCAAAATTCTGGTTCTCTAAGACCAACGCTCTGATACCAACTGAAATGTCCCGTTCTTATTGATTAAAAACGTTCCATATTAATTGATTTTGCTGCGAGATTTTGACCTCTATATGAGACGTTTTTCAAAGACTGCATTCATTTTAAAACAAACCATAACCTTTATTTCATCAATAAAGGTTTAAAAGCTTTACGTAGATTATCAAATAATGATAATCTAAAATATCCTGTTTACACACGACCATTACATAATGGTTTACAATACAAATATGTTACAACAAAATAAGTTTCTTGAATGCAGTTTTTACACAATATCATACAAGCATGGACTCCAAATCTCGTCCTTATTTAAGTATGCGACAGCGAAAGTTCTTAATAATCACCTGAGAATAAACATGCTTAAAACGTCAACAAAAATGTTGGTGAGTTATAGGTTTAACCTATATATATCAAATCGTAACAATAGACCACAAGATTTCATATTTCAATACACATCCCATACATAGAGATAAAAATCATTCATATGGTGAACACCTGGTAACCGACATTAACAAGATGCATATATAAGAATATCCCCATCATTCCGGGACACCCTTCGGATATGATATAAATTTCGAAGTACTAAAGCATCCGGTATTTTGGATGGGGTTTGTTAGGCCCAATAGATCTATCTTTAGAATTCGCGTCAATTAGGGTGGCTGTTCCCTAATTCTTAGATTACCAGACTTAATAAAAAGGGGCATATTCGATTTCGATAATTCAACCATAGAATGTAGTTTCACGTACTTGTGTCTATTTTGTAAATCATTTATAAAACCTGCATGTATTCTCATCCCAAAAATATTAGATTTTAAAAGTGGGACTATAACTCACTTTCACAGATTTTTACTTCGTCGGGAAGTAAGATTGGCCACTGGTTGATTCACGAACCTATAACAATATATACATATATATCAAAGTATGTTCAAAATATATTTACAACACTTTTAATATATTTTGATGTTTTAAGTTTATTAAGTCAGCTGTCCTCGTTAGTAACCTACAACTAGTTGTCCACAGTTAGATGTACAGAAATAAATCGATAAATATTATCTTGAATCAATCCACGACCCAGTGTATACGTATCTCAGTATTGATCACAACTCAAACTATATATATTTTGGAATCAACCTCAACCCTGTATAGCTAACTCCAACATTCACATATAGAGTGTCTATGGTTGTTTCGAAATATATATAGATGTGTCGACATGATAGGTCGAAACATTGTATACGTGTCTATGGTATCTCAAGATTACATAATATACAATACAAGTTGATTAAGTTATGGTTGGAATAGATTTGTTTCCAATTTTCACGTAGCTAAAATGAGAAAAATTATCCAATCTTGTTTTACCCATAACTTCTTCATTTTAAATCCGTTTTGAGTGAATCAAATTGCTATGGTTTCATAATGAACTCTATTTTATGAATCTAAACAGAAAAAGTATAGGTTTATAGTCAGAAAAATAAGTTACAAGTCGTTTTTGTAAAGGTAGTCATTTCAGTCGAAAGAACGACGTCTAGATGACCATTTTAGAAAACATACTTCCACTTTGAGTTTAACCATAATTTTTGGATATAGTTTCATGTTCATAATAAAAATTATTTTCTCAGAATAACAACTTTTAAATCAAAGTTTATCATAGTTTTTAATTAACTAACCCAAAACAGCCCGCGGTGTTACTACGACGGCGTAAATCCGGTTTTACGGTGTTTTTCGTGTTTTCAAGTTTTAAATCATTAAGTTAGAATATCATATAGATATAGAACATGTGTTTAGTTGATTTTAAAAGTCAAGTTAGAAGGATTAACTTTTGTTTGCGAACAAGTTTAGAATTAACTAAACTATGTTCTAGTGATTACAAGTTTAAACCTTCGAATAAGATAGCTTTATATGTATGAATTGAATGATATTATGAACATCATTACTACCTTAAGTTCCTTGGATAAACCTACTGGAAAAGAGAAAAATGGATCTAGCTTCAACGGATCCTTGGATGGCTCGAAGTTCTTGAAGCAGAATCATGACACGAAAACAAGTTCAAGTAAGATCATCACTTGAAATAAGATTGTTATAGTTATAGAAATTGAACCAAAGTTTGAATATGATTATACCTTGTATTAGAATGATAACCTACTGTAAGAAACAAAGATTTCTTGAGGTTGGATGATCACCTTACAAGATTGGAAGTGAGCTAGCAAACTTGAAAGTATTCTTGATTTTATGTAACTAGAACTTGTAGAATATATGAAGAACACTTAGAACTTGAAGATAGAACTTGAGAGAGATCAATTAGATGAAGAAAATTGAAGAATGAAAGTGTTTGTAGGTGTTTTTGGTCGTTGGTGTATGGATTAGATATAAAGGATATGTAATTTTGTTTTCATGTAAATAAGTCATGAATGATTACTCATATTTTTGTAATTTTATGAGATATTTCATGCTAGTTGCCAAATGATGGTTCCCACATGTGTTAGGTGACTCACATGGGCTGCTAAGAGCTGATCATTGGAGTGTATATACCAATAGTACATACATCTAAAAGCTGTGTATTGTACGAGTACGAATACGGGTGCATACGAGTAGAATTGTTGATGAAACTGAACGAGGATGTAATTGTAAGAATTTTTGTTAAGTTGAAGTATTTTGATAAGTGTATTGAAGTCTTTCAAAAGTGTATAAATACATATTAAAACACTACATGTATATACATTTTAACTGAGTCGTTAAGTCATCGTTAGTCGTTACATGTAAATGTTGTTTTGAAACCTTTAGGTTAACGATCTTGTTAAATGTTGTTAACCCAATGTTTATAATATCAAAAGAGATTTTAAATTATTATATTATCATGATATTATGATGTACGAATATCTCTTAATATGATATATATACATTAAATGTCGTTACAACGATAATCGTTACATATATGTCTCGTTTCAAAATCATTAAGTTAGTAGTCTTGTTTTTACATATGTATTTCATTGTTAATATACTTAATGATATGTTTACTTATCATAATATCATGTTAACTATATATATAACCATATATATGTCATCATATAGTTTTTACAAGTTTTAACGTTCGTGAATCACCGGTCAACTTGGGTGGTCAATTGTCTATATGAAACCTATTTCAATTAATCAAGTCTTAACAAGTTTGATTGCTTAACATGTTGGAAACATTTAATCATGTAAATATCAATCTCAATTAATATATATAAACATGGAAAAGTTCGGGTCACTACAGTACTCACCGGTGAACCTATGCGCAACACTGTATTCAACCTTCTTGCTAAAGTTTTCCACCTCGAAGGTCGCATTACTGCAATCTCAGAAAATATTCAACCTCTACTTTCGAATACCAATCGAAGGGGAATATTATAAGAAGTTAGGGAACTTCGAATTGATAATCAAGATCTATCGAATCAGATGAGTGGATGGATAGAAATGATAGAGGGTAGGATAGAAACCCTGACAAGAATGGTGCGTGATTTACAAGCTATACTTACTACACCAACATCATCACTAACCTCAGCACCAACAACACTTGTAGCACCGACAGCAGCAGTACCACCATCAGCAGCACCAGCAGCATAACCAGTACCAACAACAACAACAACATCATCACACATCTCAACCTCGCAATCTATACCTCAAGCATAATCATCGTTCTACGAATCGTTCTACATAAACTATCTTCGTCCTTCATGGCGATTATGTAATCTCTAATATTTTAGAGATTATATACTCTAGGTCTAGCCGTAAATCTGATGAGTTTAATATTACATTGACTCATTAAATCCATGATTACGTCTGAAGAAAATATATATGTATATATGTTTCATAAAGATTGTAATTAAAATTTTTATTGTACAAACTGTTAATGGTAAAAATATTTTAACGGGTAGGTAATACCCGAGGAATATTTAGATTTCGCATTAATAAGTTACACTGTACATTCTTCGAATCTGATTCAACAGTCATTTACTATCCTACTTACAACCACAGCTATACGTATCCGTTCACCATAGAATAACCATTATCATTCAATTTCATATTTGGATTTTGACCTATCAGAATCCAACAAGTGGCGTAATGAAGAAAACATTGAACAAAATAAAATTTGTTAGAAACAAATAAATTAATTATGAGAAATTTTGTTAAGAATCCACGCTAACTATTCCTAACTAACTGTTAATTCCGTATTACATTTTAATTATCGCAATTTATTTATCGCAATTTAAATTCTCGCAATTTTATTTATCGTCATTTAATTTCTGTTATTTATTTTACGCACTTTAAATATCGGGACACGTATACAATGTTTTGACATATCATATCGACGCATCTGTATATATTATTTGGAATAACCATAGACACTCTATATGCAGTAATGCTGGAGTTAGCTATACAGGGTTGAGGTTGATTCTACAATAATATATATACTTTGAGTTGTGATCGAGTCTGAGACATGTACACGGGTCACGATACGTATTAATTAATTCGAATATTATATATTAAACTATATATGAATTATTGGACTGTTAACTGTGGACTATCGACTGTGGACTAATAACATTGGACAATTAAAATGATTTAAAATATTGATAATAACATATGAAACTAAACATTTCTTCAAGTTTGCCACTTGATCTCATCTTAAACCTCCTTTGTATCTTGACGATTACAATCAGCGTTCAAACATTTCATGATTCTTGAAAACACCTCAATCGAGAGGATGAACTAACTGCATTTCATCTACGGAAGAAAAGATGATGCATATAGTTATGCACCTGAAAACACTCGGAACCTGAGTAAAAGATTAACACGTATCTGTGCTAACTCCTTTGACATTGTTGTTACCGAAAATAACATTGCAATTCTTTTTCAAATTAGCCAATTTTATCACAGCTCCAGCAAGTCAACTTCGACTTTTCTACCTTATTATAACCTTGATATATATGCATGCTCTTTTATTGTTACCGGGAAAACCTTTTATATTCCACCATATTACTATCAGCGTTTAATCATCTAAAAACACAATACTCTTGAAACCACCTCGGATTGATAACCGATGATTCAGATATGGTAGCATTAAATGCAGAGGAAACAGAAAAATTATAGATGGTCTAAACGGCCAAAAGTTTGATGATAAAGAAGTGAGTGTTAGGAATGCTCGATAGAAAATTTGGTACTGAAAAACAGATTAAGCAAACCATGAAGGAGACCAAGGCCAAATACAAGGACCATACCATATATTCAAAGAAACCAGGTAATTCTGGATCCGATGAAACCTTCAACGAATATCTTGCTCCGTACTCATGTTAAAATCTTGCGAAAAATCTTTCTTCATCAACCATCGAACTTAGAAATTCCAAAATATCATCATAAATATCTTCGATATTTCTGAGGATATTTTCATAAATAATCTCGTCCGAAGTTATATACCTTTTCGTGCTTCCTGTGTTTCATTATATTGGAAACTTCTGTAAAATCTAAGTTTAATTTATGAATGAATTCTGGAGAAATGTAAAGAAATTGATGCATGAATTAGTATAATATAATGACACTTAATCAACGTGATTATATTACAGTAAGTCATGCTGAGTTTCTAATGGGACGTGATGATTCACAGATCATAACGTCATCGTGTGCCATGTTACATAACTCTTTCATTCTGCTTAACTTCTGAACATATCAAGAAAGTATATTCTTGATAGTTCTATTCTCAGTGATTCTGGTAATTTGACAAATCAAATCGTGCTATTACGTTCTTTCTTGTTTAAAACATGAAGTTCATTCCAAACTCCATACTTATGAATTCTGGACCATTACTCGCTTTACTAGAGGTCGAGAAGATAATAAAAAGGCAAAGAGCTCCAAAATATAAGAGAAGATATAAAGCCCAATAACAACACGGAGGTTACAAACCGTGGATATTAATACGAATAGCAATATAAAGACACGGTATAATTAAAAATAGTATCACCCCAAGGTAATAGTAGAAGTAAACAGATTTTTCTGGTGGAAAATTGAAAAAAACGATGACAGAAGTGATAATTAGAAAAATATCAAGGATTAAAACGGGATTAAGCATTTTCACAATCTTTTGGATGTATGAACTAAGAAAGAAAGAATAGGAATGGTGAGAATAATGAAACGGAAGAGTTTAATTTATAATAGAAATATCAGACATAGTAATCGAGGCGGATCACCTCATTTAATTATAAGAGATCTTAATTTTCTTATTCGCTGAAGAATCAAATCTTTTAGATTTCGAAGATTTCCTCTAAATCCCTTGAATTCCGAAAATCAACCATGACTACGTCAAAAGTTAAGACGAATCTCTACTTCTTTATTTCAAACTTTTGCAAAAGCTTCGCTAATACTCTTTGCGTAATCGAATTATCTTATCTATATTACTCCACAGTAATAAAACCTTACTTATCAGCTCATATTCGTCAGGAAAACATTCTTACTGTTAACCATGACGATCTCGATCAAATTTCGGGGACGAAATTTCTTTAACGGGTAGGTACTGTGACGACCCGGAAATTTCCAATCAAATTTAAACTTAATCTTTATATGATTTCGACACAATAAGCAAAGTCTGTAATATTGAGTCTTAAAATTTTTGAACTGTTTTCATATGTGCAATTACCATTTGACTGTTCCCGACGATTCACGAACAATTAATTGTAAATAGATATATATATATATATATATATATATATATATATATATATATATATATATATATATATATATATATATATATATATATATATATAACTTAAAAATATAATAAATAAATATCTAACATATTAACAAAGGATTTTATATATATATATATATATATATATATATATATATTTGAGACTACTAACTTAAGAGTTTTGAAATGTTACTTAATAACACATAAGTCAAAATGTATTTATATGTATTATGATATTATGTTAAATTAATATACTATATTAGTTTTCTTCATAATTATAACACAAATCCATCTCCTATCTTCCATTCATGCACGACTCAAATCCAAATAGAAACTGTTCCATTATTGCTATCGTTCTATTATGTTATGTGGGATCACTTAAAACAAGAATCCATCAAATTTCCTTGATTGATGATGGTGGCAGACAATTAACCACTCCAAATTCTTTATTTACTCACATGTGACTTGCAAAAAGCGAAACTTTCATTATTCAATACAATTATCATAATTCATTTGGAGTAATAATTGCATAATGACAAACTACTTTTTGAATTCTGTTTTCTATCTAAATCCCGTACACCCACCACACACATCTCCTTTTTCATTCATTCTTTTGATTTTTTTTCCTTATTTATATATATACATATAGAATATAGATTTACATATAGATGGATATAACACTCGTATCTTTTTCTGTTCTTGTTAGACATACACATATATACATGATATAACAATCACACAACACCTCCATTTAAACCCTTCTATATGTGTTTCTCGCTAGAAGGTTGCGGTTACACTTATTTGTTTCGGTTTCCTGTCATAAAACATCACCAAGATGACTTACTTGTGACTACTTATGTTATTCTGTTTCAATATCAAGAAACCCAAATCACCACTATAAATTACCATTGATAACCATCACTAAAAATACACCATTTAATGTTTCGTTTTACTACTACTATCAATCGGAATAGGCTTCTTTACTGCAGCCAAAACGTCACTCCAAGACGGCTATTATGCAGCCCACAACCACCAACCGTTACACCCCAAAATACCACCATCGCACCTACCATCTTTGATCACTACCATAACTGTCACCCTACAACACCACCACAACTGAGACTTCCATCACCACCACTCGCCATTTTTTTTCCTGCTTTCCTGTTTCGATCAATCTCAAGACAAGAACCCCATTACCAAAACTGTTGTAGGCTATTTCATTCCTGACCAAACAGCTACCATCATCACTACCAAACCCACCACCTTGTCGAGCTGCTATTACATTTTGAGCCAAGATAATCAAGCCCATCTTCATTACTTTCATGGATTCACCATCACCATTATCGACACACACCCACAACATCAGCCAACACCTTCCTTAAATCTTTCAATTGAACCACCTGCAAATACATTTATTGTTAATATTTCACAGCTGCAATTCAACACCACAAACCACCATAAACCATGTAAATACTGCTATATCTACTTCTGCTTCTGATTTATTCGTTTGCACTGTTACTGCCACAAAGAGACCCACTTAACTAGAAGCTGTAAGTTATTACTCTATGATTAACCTACAACTGCTTCTACAAAATAAGCCGTTTCTAACTTCTGTCCAAAACCACCACGAACACCACTATAATTATTTACTTAATCAATCACAAATTACTGCTTCTTTTATTATTTAATCAAATAACATGCTATAAATTGTTCTATATTATTCGCTATTACTGCAATTAAAAACCGAAATCACAAACATGTCTTTAACTATAATCGATTATCATTAAACCTTCGTGAACACAATTTATTACTTCTTGTGTTCCATTCAATTGAAAGTACAGAATATTTTAATAAGTGAAGAAATTAAGAAAATATAAATGAATTAATTACCTATTTGATCCATTAATGGACCAATTACTTGAACGATTGATGAAGGGTGATGATTGACGATGGAGACGGAGACTGAGGATGATCTCAAACAAGGATGAGGACGAATCGAAGATCTGCTGCTCATCAAGGATTGTTCCTTGATTGCTCTGTTAATGATGATGATTTTTGATGGATCAAGATGATGTGGTATTGTTCTCTCTGCGTTTTGCTTTGACCTTGGATACTCTCGATCTGAATTGGGGAAGACAGCGAAACACGCTTAGATCTTTTATTTAGGTAGAATTATAATATAAATATAATAATAATAATAATAATAATAATAATAATAATAATAATAATAATTATTATTATTATTATTATTATTATTATTATTATTATTATTATTATTATTATTATAATAATTATTATTATTATTATTATTATTATTATTATTGTTATTGATTATTATTATCATTATTAATAATTATTAATTGTTATGATGTAAATTAGTATTAATATTAATATTATTATCATTATTATTATTATTATTATTATTATTATTATTATTATTATTATTATTATTATTATTATTATTATTATTATTATTAAGTAATATTATTATTAATATTATCATTGAATATTATTATATAAGTCAAACTAATACTATAAATCTTACCATTTTAGTATTTTTATCAATATTATGATTATGATTAGTATTATTAATATTATTATAAAAATTATACAAATTATTGATACTTTCATAAATATTAGTATTATTAACATTTTATACATAAGTATATTATTAATATTATTATCATTATATTTATCATTACTAATATTAACTTAGTATAAATAGAACTACTGTTTTGATAAACAAATGAAATATATAAATTATTACGTGTAACACATATAACCTAACAAAATATTTTTATATAAAATGAATATATGAAATATAAATATATTATTAATATAAAAATAATATAATTAATAAGATATATATATATATATATATATATATATATAAACTTATTCGATTACGATTATGTGTATTAATATATATATGAATGATATAGGTTCGTGAATCCGAGGCCAACCCTGCATTGTTCAATATCGTCATATGTATTTTTACTACAAAATACAGTATTGTGAGTTTCATTACTCCCTTTTTAAATGTTTTTGCAATATATATTTTTGGGACTGAGAATACATGCGTTTTTATAAATGTTTTACGAAATAGACACAAGTAATCGAAACTACATTATATGGTTGAATGATCGAAGCCGAATATGCCCCTTTTGCTTGGTAGCCTAAGAATTAGTAAACCAGTCTACTAATTGACGCGAATCCTAAAGATAGATCTATTGGGCCTAATAAACCCCATCCGTTGTAGCGGATGCTTTAGTACTTCGATGTTGTTTTATCATGTCCGATGGATGTCCCGGAATGATAGGGGATATTCTTATATGCATCTTGTTAATGTCGGTTACTAGGTGTTCAATCCATATGAATGATTTTTGTCTCTATGCATGGGACGTATATTTATGAGAAATGGAAATGAAAATCTTGAGGTCTATTAAAAATGATGGAAATGAATATTTATGATAAACTAATGAACTCACCAACATTTTGGTTGACACTTGAAAACATGTTTATTCTCAGGTATTAAAGAAATCTTCCGCTGTGCATTAGCTCATTTTAAGGATATTACTTGAAGTCATTCATGGCATATTTCGAAAGACGTTGCATTCGAGTCGTTGAGTTCAGTAAAGATTATGATTAAGTAAATGACAGATTAGATCATTTATAGATGGATATTATGAAATGGTATGCATGCATGTCAACTTTCGATGTAATGAAAGTTTGTCTTTTAAAACGAATGCAATGTTTGTAAAATGTATCATATAGAGGTCAAATACCTCGCGATGTAATCATATGTTAATGTATTCGTTCTTATGGATTAGGACGGGTCTTTACAAGACTCTTACACGAGCACAATGTGTCTAGAGTCTTGGGGTAGGCCTAATTTTGCTCGAGCATTGATTGAACTCTCGTCAGACAAGGATGTTAAGGATAATATCAAAATGGCGATACCAAGTATCGATGGTAAGAGCAAAACCATATGTACGTTAAAGATAGAGTATGAATGGAAACCCCCACGTTGTAAGTGTTGTGCTATTTTTGGGCATTCAGATGAGTCATGTCCAAAAGTGGTGACTCCAAAAGTGATGACTGCTACCGAGGGTAATCAGTTAAACGATCAAGATGGTTTTCAGGTAGTTGGATAGAAGGTGGCTAAAGATGTGACAAAGGGTAATAACAAGCAGAAGGTTACTTTTGGTGTAAGTAAACCGAAGCAAAGATTGGTGTATAGGCCAAAGAAGACAACTGATGTTAATAATGGTTTGCATAAGAGTTTTTCGGGTGACAAAAAGAAGCCGGAAGTTGGGACAAGTAAAAGTTCACAAGTGAAGACTCAGAACGCGTTCGATGCATTGAATAAAGAGGCGTTTAGATTAATTGATGAAGAAAGCGATGTTGAATCCGATAAAGATGAAACTGCTGAGTTTATGGCTTCGAAAACTTTTGCTAAGGAAAGAACTACGTTTGGTATGAAATCAGGCTGGTTATAGGTTGTGTCCGTGGTTAGGCAGGTAGTTAGGTGGGTTGGTTTTGCTAGTTCTTTCTGTGTTTAGGTTCTAGCTTAGTTGTTTGGTTGTTTGAGGGGCCTCAAGGTGCGCTTGAGGTCGTTTGCGCTTTTTTGTTTCTTCTTATTATTATTTTTTAATAATATTTACCGGGTAAAACCCTTTACCCAAAAAAAAAAAAAAAATTTAAAAATTTAAGCTACCATTTTAAAAGAATATACTTTTAAGCCCGATTCTTTGTCAAAGTTCAATGTTTTATCACCCAATATGATGGACAAACCCACTTCTAATGGGCCGGACCATTCAATGTTTGATGTTGAAATCTCATCACCTCCTTCATTTTTCCATTCAGAAAGATTTACTCATGTAAAGGTAAACGCCCCGACAAAGTTTAAACGAAAGAAACAGAAGATAATGTGTTTGGTAATATTTTAGAAAGTTTGTTCGATAGTGGAGAACCTTCTAAAAAGTGATAAGTCATGAGAATAGCTTGTTGTAACACTAGAGGACTCGGTAATAAGATGAGAGGACAATTATTGCAATCAATATAAGAAGGGGGATGATTCTCACACACACTTTTTTGATCTTCACACACCAATTTAAAGAAATGGAGTATTATTAGAAGAGTAAAAGGTTAAAATAGGTGTGTGAGGATCAAAAAAGGGTGTGTTAGAATCATCCCCATATAAGAAACCATGGCATAATATTTCTCTCTTAGAATGCTTAAAGAGGTATGGTCCGTATGTCGAATGGTAGTTCGGGTGGGTTGATTTCATGTTGGAGGAACGTTTGCTTTTGTTTAAAGGATCATTGCCAATGCCATAATTAGATTGCCACATTACTTACAGTCTTGCCATCAAATTTTGATGTACTCATTTTTATTGTGTATGGCCCTCGAAGCGTATCGGAGAAAAAAGAAAGTTTCATATTTCTATTATCTTCGTTACTTCGTATGATGAAATGGACCTATTTGAGTTCGAGGGGACTTTAGTTTAAGTTGTTTGCCTCATGAAAGGCTAATAGAGATATAAATGTGAACGACATGGCAAATTTTCCCGCATTTTTCTCAAAGAGCAAATCTTATTGATTAAAGTCAAGAACTGATCACATGGTGTTGAATGTAGAGTAGATTGATGTGTTGCCAGGTTGGTTTCAACTTGTCCGAGAAAGAAAAAGTTCAGATCATAAACTTCTAATTTGGGGCAAGAAGTTGTTTGTATCGGGTCCCCAAACCCTTTGCTAGTTTCTGATTATGAGCTTTATATTGGTCTGATCATATGGACGAAGTATATGAAGTCCATTTGATGTATATTGTATTGCTTGATTTTTTCACATCCTTGCGAAAAATCTTATTAATTTAACTTCTGTTTTTCGCCGTAAAAAATGGTGATACATACTATTTGCTCAAATTTCAGGAAAAGAATGTACGAATTTTGCAACCAGCTGAGATTTATTATAAATAAAAGAATATGAACACTTAAATTCGAAACGTATCTTCCAACGCATTCAACGCCTACCACCTTCTCCTTTGAGGTTCATAAACATACAAACACCCACTACAATTTCTGTATAACACTACTACCCAATGAAGTAATAAAACCAAACCGAGGAACTGATGATACATATGAATCAACAATAATTATCAAACAAGTAAATCAATTAAAGAAGCTGCCAGTCATCTTGCGCAGAGCCTTCAGCATCATCATCAGCTGCTGCTTCGAATGTATCAGTCTCCTGGTCCATGTTAGTGTTGCTCGATCTTGGCGAATTGCGAGTCTGAGTTACTGTGAATAGTGGGGCCCCGTCTGATTCCGCTGCCAGCTCAGACGCCCGTGAACAAAAATCATCAAAATCATCTGGACAGAATACAAACCACGTTTTCAGCTTTCATTCATTTACCCTTTATATTAGGTTCGGAAACTGATAATAAAAGTGATTACCAAACTTCCACATTTTTCCAAATTATACCGTAACTAATAAGTAGCATATGGATCATACACTTAAAAGTTAAAACCTCCCAATATCACTTCTCGTGAAATATAAGGGGGCATATTGGATGAATAAGTCTGATTTATATTTCAAGTAAGCAAAACTCATTTTAGTTGGACAAATACTAAACTTCAAAACTTAAAAAAAAGTTAATGATCTAAATAACCGTTTTTAGGTGGTAGGCATGCTGAGAAAAAGCTAGTACATCGTCTACCACGTTATTTTGTACTTAAATTGAAGTTTTTAACAGGTGGTTTGGTTACCTCAAATATACTTTTTGAAGGTTTGATTGGGCTTTTTTTTAGCAAAAATAGGCTTAATGGCTAAAATAGAGATAAGTGAAACATGATTATCTTTTTAGGCACGTAGCATAGCAAAAAAAATACTTGTAACAAACAGGATAATGGGAACATGGGTACCTTTGTCTCGGCAATAAAATCCAATAGCTAGAGACGGGTCGATGGAGTCGAGAGGAATTTGTCGTATAACACTGCAATGATAAGTTGCTATTTGATCAGAAGAAGTAACAGGAAGAAACGATAAAAACAGAAGAAGAAAAAAATAACTGATTAATACAAGTAATAACATACTTGCAGTGGTAGGATGAAGTATCCGCCTCCAAATTATCTCTGCTTATGTTAACTGCCTGAAACATAAAATACATAAGCACTAACGTGACAAAACTATACCTAAAGAACAATCATTCATAAACAGTTGATCATTTTTATTCTTTAATTCACAGATGATATCATTCTGTTAGATCAAACCACACAATGATTCATGTGACAACCTACATTCATAATCATTTTCAAAAATTCTGAAATATCTCAAGTTGTACACACACAATGATCATTTCTGATGTAGAGTTGGGTCATTTTTCTGTTGGGCCTGCATCAAAGACTGACCTGGGCCAGACTCTTATTCAGCCCAATGGACTGGAAGTTTACTTCACAAATCTGGAAGCAGGAAGAACCAAATTGAGAAGGGGCCAAGGATAAGAATAGAGACTTGGAGAGAAAGCTACAAGATTTCTGCACTTTTACAATTCTAAATAATGATTTTGTTTCTTTATTTAACTTATTTGTTTCTAGTATTTAAACTTTCCCTAGCTTGTTATATATTCAGTCTTATATTTATTATTTTTGAGTGAAATAAAATTAACCATGAAGGTTTGTTTTCCAACCGAGAAGGTTTTGTTTTCCAACCGAGAAGGTTGTTCCAGGTTCAAACCGAGAAGGTTTGGCAATTATCCTATCTTTATTTGTTCAGTCACGATCACCCTACACTAATTTCAGTATATTTCACATAGATGACAGGCACACATGGGAATGATGAGGGTTTTTACGTTGTGTAAATGACTCTAATATGATAGTAAATAAAATAATATGTTTTATCTTTCTGATTATCGAAATGAACAAATGTAACACATAAACACATATAAAAATAAACCTTTACCTGTTGAACTTCATGGGGATCAAGATAAAAAACTTTATCGTCTTGCACACCAATGAGATATGTGGAAGCACCAGGCCTGCCACCCAATATGCCAAGGCTCTGGGGAAAGGTGAATGTAGCAGCCAGCAATGGAAGATACCTGGTTACATAACAAGTCAATTAATGCACTATTGTTTATTTATGAACAAAAAAAGCAAAAGAATATATGAAATAAAAATGTATTAAACACGATAAAAAAAAGGATGAAACTTTATGTACCTAGGATTTACTTTGTCAAGACCTAGAACCAAAGGAACTAGCAAGAGCATAGGTGACCACTCAACTTGGCCTCTTGAAAATTCAGAACAATGCTTAGAGGCATCTTCAATGCAAAGAACTGGAGCTCCACCACGTTCTCCATCTTCGTCTCCCGAGACAACATAAATAGCCATTGGAAATGATTTAGCTTCAAGTTCATTTTCCTCAATATTACGCCGTGCAAGAGTCTCCCATGTGCGACACATAGCATAAGGGCCAACCCACGAACCTGGAGCAAGTGAGTAGCCCTCACCAGCTTTTAAAAGATTGTGAATAGAGAAAGCTGAGTCCTCAGAATCACCAAACATCTCTAGTATTTTTATATAATCTTGATCGACAGGCTGCATCATTCATTAGCAAGAATAATTGAGCATAAAAATCAGCAATTCATTAAAATCTATCAATGGGTCTAAATGCATAAAGGGAAGTCTCAATTAGTTTTAAGTATCACACCTGCTGTGCAGCAGGTTTTCTCCAAGATCTGCCTAGTCGATGAACTAGCAACGCCTGTCCACATTAGCAATTTATAAAAAATGGATATATAGACCTAAATTTGCTCATATAGAATAAATTAATACCTGAGCAACTAACATCTGGCTGCTTCGAAGCATGCAACCCCAATTTACATCGCTGGTATACTTCGAATCGCCAATAGAAACAAAACCTGAATGTAACAAATGTTTCATCGTCCCTCAGTAGCACAACAAATGTTACTAAAATCATAAAAACATCAATAATAACAGAAAAAAAAATTTAAATTATTAAAAACAATAAAGCAAACCTTTGCGATATGTCACCAAGATTCTTGAACAAAAATCATCAGAAAATGCAGCATATCCATTGGTATTTGCTGCTTCTTGAGATGGTTCTTCTCGACATATTTTATAGCAAACACCTAGAAGCCATATATCACTTATTGAGTTGGAAATATTAGACTTGTACCCCAACAAACGCTCATGAAGCCTCCTCATTGAACTAGCATTCATTACTCTCTTCACAGCTGCAATCCAACCATGGTTTCTAAGACTGGTTTCTTGGTTTTTCTTCGGACAACTTCTAGACTCACCGTGTGTATCAAAAACTGAAAAAGAAGGTACCAAGAATCCTGACCACAAAGAAGACTTTGGGGATTTACGGTTGCTTGATCCTGTCTCGGAACAAGCGGGACCACAAACTCTATCTGAAGAATCAGCTGAACTTGTATCAGTCCTGTCGGGTATATTCTTCATTACCTAACCATGAGCTGCACCACAATTATCAAGAGAATCTTCAATATTATCAAGAAAAATGGAAACATGTGGATGTATATAATCAATAAAGTTACAATATGTTAAACAAAAAGAAATTGCCATATGTTTCCTGAGGGTTTCAAAATTACTCTGTATAGAGCGGACAGGTTATAACCTAGGAGATGTACCCTTCAAGCCCTATTCAGATACTAAAAAGTACTTTCTTACGAATGCAGTTTATGAATGCAGACTTCTTATATGTATGGTAGTCTCTTACTATGACTGAAATTTCATATGTAAAAGATCCTAATTGCATATCTCATATCCTAATGGCGCATCGACAGTCACGTAAACTAAGAAGTAAGCGGTTTAACAAACAAAGGTGAATTAGCAATGCCTGTCCACATTAGCAATTTCTAAAACATGGATATATAAAGGTGAAGTATTACAACCTTTATAGAGTATAGACAAAAAACCATAGTAGCATACAATTTGGCTAGAATCTATATTAGTGTCTATGCTGTTTATAACGCACCTAGCCCCAAGCTACATCCACATTTAAACAATAAAGTCCGTAATCCATCACACGTATTACCTTCCATTGACTGCAGAGTAAAAAACATAGGATTGCAAAGACCGTAGACATGTTACATACTTAAAATTATAAGAGACTCCAAAGCCTAATATTCCATCACAAATCATTAATATAACACACTAGCAACACGGCATCCAAACCCTACTAACTGATCCTCAGGTAAAACGCAACAAGATCTAAATAACCTTACACATTACTGCAGATATTGTAATGAGTACACTTTGCTATGTAAACCTAAATTAAGAAGAATCAACTGAAAGTGAGAAACTATCTTCTTATCGATGAAATATAACGTAAGAATCGATCATCACGAACGATCAAACATAAATCAATGTAAGTAGACCTAGTTTTAACTCACAGCTGGCTATCATTTGTTTGACCTAGGAAACAAGCTAAGCTATACACATACATAAATTTATTCAACACATACAGCAATTGATTAGGCCAAATAATGAAAAACCTAGAAACAGTACTGAAGCAATAAAACATAATCAAATACATCAGCAACTAACCGGTTTAAAATGAACGGAACTTCAAATCACATCAATCACAAATTAAACTATTAAATTCAGCTCGTAATTAGCTCGATCGAATCTGAAGAATTATAGCTAACAATTAATTGTGAAATAGAGAAATTAATTGCGATAGAACAGAGGATTTTATGTATAGATTTTGAAACCCTAAGTCTAAACGTATATCATTGTTGCATCTGTAACCGGTTAACAAATAAACGATGTAAAGGAAAGGTTTAAACGCTTACGCTATATTGACAACAATGACCACTTGCACAAGCTACGCGTGAGTTTTAACGCCAACGCTAATCTGTTGATTGAAGTTAATTCATTTACCCTTCGTATTATAAATAAATAAATAAATAAATAAACGATCGAAAACTCTAATTCAGTTAAAAACTTATATTGATTTCCAGAATTAAAAGGCTATGATTACGAAACACATATAATCATGTAGTGAACTATGAAAACGTAATACACATCGAAGGATTGATTTTCGTATCAAATTAGGGTTTTTGATTTTCCCATTAAAATCAGATTTTGAAAAGTATATAAATTAGATTACCTAATGGGTTTCTTGGTGATTTCCACAATTCTATTCAACGAATTGGAATCGAGAAACGTTTAGGGAAGGCTAAACTGGTATGTGGATGACTGACATTTGATTCTACCGTATTCACGACGTCTATTATTATTTTTATTTTATTTTTTATTTTTTAAAAAGACTTTTTTTTACTTAAAGATCGGAGGTCTTCTCGGAAGCAATCTCTTTATCCGTGGAATAAAGAGAGGGATGACTTTCTCTACTCTTGAGAGTGTTTCTGGATGGAGAAATGACTTGTCTTTATTCTCGGATAGGGGAAGAATTGTCTACGTCTCACCTCCCCCATACACTACTCATGTAGTATTATGTTTTGTTGTTGTTGCAAAATCTGTTTAAACTCGTTTTTTTTTTTTTTTTTTTTTTTGGAAGGAAGTGTGTGAGGGGAGTTGTGTCAATAAACACAATAAGAATGACAATTGTTGCATAACGAGGGGAAAAAAAAATCATGTTTCACCATCGGTGATTTCAGTAGGTTAATGGTCAGTAGTTTGGTCGGTTAACGATCAGAAAGATATTAAACTATATGAATATAATATGAAAAAAGATAAAAATATATATATATATATATATATATATATATATATATATATATATATATATATATATATATATATATATATATATATATATATATATATATATATATATATATATTATATATATCTCTATTCGGATTATGGAGATCTTGTATTTCAAGATAAATATTTGAATCCTAGCTTACAAATAAATTGGGGTCAACAAATTTGAAAAGTAAAAGTAGCTTGTATATTGTTTAACGAATTAAGTAAATTGTATGAAAAAAAAAAAAAAAAAAAAAATTAACATAGTTGCAAGGATTCAAACTATGGTTCCCCATAAAAGGCAACAATGAGTCCAACCACCCTAACTAGCAAACTATCTAAGTTTCATCCGTAACAATAAAGTTTATAGAGTCGTGGAAAAAGTTAAATGTACAAACAAAAGGAATTTTGAAAGGGTAAAAAGACGTTGTTACCCCCGTGAACAGTACAAAGCTCATTATAATTAGTGTTAGTTATAATTATAATAAAGGCTTTCAGGGGTTGAAGTTTAAAGTTGAGAATATATCCAATGGTTATCTTCTTTTTTTGATTCACTTGGATGAGTTCAAAGAAGATGTTTTACATTGGGTTCACTTGGTGAAAAAGATTTACACTGTTGCGGACGAGGTGTGTGTTATGCTATCTTTAAATATCAATGTGCAATTTGATTGGGTCAAGATTGTATTGAATCCGAAGGTGCCTTCTAAGGTCGCTATCTTTCATTGGCTTGCAATTTAAGGAGGGGTGCTAGTTAAAGAGTTCTTGAGCTATAGGCATTGCTTAAAAAATGCGATGGATGATAAGTGTGTATGGTCCGCAAGGTACGTTGAATCTATAGATCATCTCTTATTACATTGTTCATACTCTCATAAAGTGTGGTCACTGTTGTTCAATTGGTGGAGCATTAGTTGGGTTATGTCATCGTCTTTTGTGAAATTTTCATTAGAATGGAGTAGTGGTATGAATATAAAGGCTAGTACTTTTTGGGGTCTCATTGGGCCGGCTACACTTTGGGCGATTTAGTTAGCAAGGAACGAATTAATGCTTGAAGGGAGATATACATGTTTAGTAACACACGTGTTTGTTTAATAATATTGGAATCATAACATATGATTCCACAATTTTCTTTAATGAACCCTTGATTTCACGTGTCTTTCAACTACTTTTAAAATAATAACTAACCGTTTAATTATTATTATCGATCGTGTATTAGACGGGCTTAACGATATATAATGAATGGTGTTATAATTCAGTAGGCTTATAACTACCTTTAGTGGTTTGATTCTTGATGTTATAATTCAGTAGGCTTATAACTACCTTTAGTGGTTTGATTCTTGATTAAGAATGCTAATAATGAAGTGTAAGAACAAAGATGATAATGGAGAGAAAGAAAAAAATACTTTGTAAGTGTGAGAAATGGTGCAAGTTTAATGCTTGCATTCATGGCTATTTATAGCAAAAATATCACAAGTTTAGGAAATACAATAATATTACTTTTGTGTATCCATAACTGACTATCCATTTATATATATATATTTATATATTATAACACTCCCCCTTGGATAGCAATTTTGTTTGTTGAAGATCAACTGTAAGTTACTGCCTCGTTAAAAACCTTGCTAAAGAAAACCCAGTGGGAAAAAACTTTAGCTAAGGGAAAAAGAGTGCAGCATGGAGTTGACTCCCCCTCAAGTAGACATCGCTTCAGTTGTTACATCTTTTGAACATGTCTCATGCCAATGTTATGAACGTGTGTTCCGAAAATAGCAGTTGGAAGTGCTTTCGTGAAAAGATCAGCAGAGTTTTTGCTGGATTGAACATATCTCATTTCAATCTCACTGTCCTTAATGAGATTTTGAGTGTATGAGAAGAATCTAGGAGGTATGTGTTTGGTTCGGTCACTTTTGATATACCCTTCTTTCATCTGTGCTATACAAGCTGCATTATCTTCATAGATAATTGTTGGACTTTTATCGCGTTCTAGTCCACAAGAATCAGTAATGATTTGTGTCATTGATCTCAACCAAAAACATTCCCGAGTAGCTTCATGTAATGCAATCACTTCGGCATGATTTGATGATGTAGCAACAAGTGTTTGTTTTTGAGAACGCCATGATATTGCAGTACCTCCATTTAGGAATACATATCCAGTTTGAGATTTAGCTTTATGTGGATCAGATAAATAACCTGCATCAGCATAACCAACCAAATCTTGTTTTGATTCGTTAGAATAAAATAATCCTAAATCAGTAGTTCCTCGAAGGTATCGAAATATGTGTTTGATCCCATTCCAGTGTCTTTTGGTAGGAGCAGAGCTGAACCTTGCCAACAAATTAACTGCAAAAGAAATGTCAGGTCTTGTACAATTTGTAAGATACATAAGAGCTCCAATTGCACTAAGATATGGTACTTCTGGTCCAAGAATATCTTCATGATCTTCACATGGACGAAATGGATCAGTTTCAACATTGAGTGATCTAACAACCATATGAGTACTTAATGGTTTTGCCTTGTCCATATTGAAACGTTTCAAAATCTTTTCAGTATATGTTGTTTGATGTACAAGTAAACCATTAGGCATATGCTCAATTTGTAAACCAAGACAATACTTGGTTTTTCCGAGATCTTTCATTTCAAATTCTTTCTTTAGAAGTTGAATGGCTTCATGGATCTCTTTATTTGTACCTATGATGTTAAGATCATCAACATAAACAGCTATGATCACATATCCGGATGTTGTTTTCTTAATGAAAACACAAGGACAAGTAAGGTTATTTGTATACCCTTTGCTTATCAAGTAATCACTTAATCGGTTATACAACATACGTCCCGATTGTTTTAACCCATATAAAGATCTTTGTAATTTAATCGAATACATTTCTTTGGGTTTTGCATTTGATGCTTCTGGTACCTTAAATCCTTCAGGTATCTTCATATATATATCATTATCAAGTGATCCATATAGATAAGCAGTCACAACATCCATGAGATGCATTTCTAAATTTTTAGAAACTGTCAGGCTGATTAAGTATCTAAAAGTAATTGCATCCATAACAGGGGAATAAGTTTCTTCATAATCAATTCCCGGTCTTTGAGAAAAACCTTGAGCTACAAGTCTAGCTTTATACCTTGTAACTTCATTTTTCTCATTTCTTTTTCGGACAAAAATCCATCTGTATCCTACAGGTTTCACATCTTTAGGAGTGAGAATGATGGATCCAAAAACTTTTCTTTTATTGAGTGATTCTAATTCAGCTCGTATTGCTTCTTTTCATTGAGCCCAATCATGTCTATTTTGACATTCAACCATAGATGTTGGTTCTGGATCATCATCATTATTCATGATGTCATATGCAACATTAAATGAAAATTTCTCATCAAGATTTTTCATTTCATTTCGGTTCCATAATATTTTTGAATGTGCATAATTGATTGCAATTTCTGTATTGACATCATCAATCTCCTCTGCAGTAGGAGTACTGATTTGTGGTTCTTCTTGAACACTTTCTTTTACCTTATTATCAGCTGATTTTCTTTTTCGAGGATTTTTATCTTTGGAACCAACTGGTCTCCCACGTTTCAGACGTGGCATAGATTCTTGAGTGACTACATTATCAGTTTTCCGATTTGGAATCTCAACTCGAGCTGGAGTATTAACTGCTGGTATATATGATTTAGTCACCCTTTTTGTATCTGTGAATGCATCAGGCAATTGATTTGCAAGTTCTTGTATATGCATTATCTTTTGAACTTCCGTCTCGCATTTTTTTGTGCGAGGATCAAGATACTTTAATTGAGGTTCACACCATGAAACATCATTTTCTTTATTTTTTATTTCTCCCCCTAATCTAGGAAACAATGTTTCATTAAAATGACAATCAGCAAAACGTGCTGTAAAAACATCACCTGTCATAGGTTCAATATACCTTATGATTGAAGATGTTTCATATCCAACATATATTCCCAACCTCCTTTGAGGACCCATTTTTGTACTTTGTGGTGGCGCAATTGGAACATATACTGCACAACCAAATGTTCTAAGGTGGGAAATATTTGGCTCTTGACCAAAAGCAAGTTGTAGGGGGGAATATTTATGACTTGCACTTGGTCTGATGCGAATCAATGCAGCAGCATGTAAAATTGCATGACCCCATATAGATACAGGGAGTTTTGTTCTCATTATCAATGGTCTAGCGATTAACTGTAAACGTTTAATCAGTGACTCGGCTAAACCATTTTGTGTATGCACATGAGCAACAGAATGTTCAACAACAATTCCTATAGACATGCAATAGTCATTAAATGCTTGAGATGTAAACTCACCAGCATTATCAAGTCTCACCTTTTTAATGATGTAATCAGGAAAATGTGCTCTCAATTTAATAATTTCGGCAAGAAATTTTGCAAATGCCACATTACGGCTTGATAACAGACAAACATGAGACCATCTGCTAGATGCGTCTATTAGGACCATGAAATATCTAAATGGTCCACATGGTGGATGAATTAGTCCACAAATATCACCTTGAATTCTTTCAAGAAACATTGGTGATTCTTTCTCAACCTTAAGTGGTGAGGGTCTAGTTATCAATTTTCCAAGAGAGCAAGATATACATGGAACCATTGTATCATGAAGGATTTTTCTATCCTTCAGTGGATGTCCATGTGTACATTCAATAATTCTTTTCATCATTGTTGATCCTGGATGGCCCAATCTGTTATGCCATAAATTAAATACACCAGGATCAATATACTTTTCTTTAATCACCATATGTGCTTCTGGTACATTTATATGTGTATAATGTAATCCAAAATTATGTCTTGGCAGTTTTTCAATCACGTGATTCTTGTTAGTGATACTTAAATATTTCTCATTTTCTGCCGTTACTGACTGATAATCATACCCATTAAGGTATATGTCAGAAAAATTCAATAAATTTCTGCTTGACTTAGGAGAGAATAAGGCATTATTAATTAAAAATGTTGTACCGTTTGGTAATATGAATTTTGCCTTTCCTATCCCTTCTATCAAGTTAGCAGCACCTGATATTGTATGTATAGTTCCTTCCGTTAGTTTCAAATCAATGAAATATTTTTCAGATTTAAGCATAGTGTGTGTAGTACCACTATCTGCTATACAGAGATCTCCACTACTTGATTGATGTTGTGTTCCAGCAGAATTCATATTAAACTTCATATATAAGAAACAAACAGTAAGTATATAAATGTTACACAAAATGTTTATTACACACAAATAGATAAAACTGAAACATTTGACATACATAGAATTGAAACATCAAACATAGAACTGGAACATTTGATAAAACATATAGAACTGAAACATTTGAGAAAACATGATGACAAAGGTTAAATCGTTTTATTTATAAAAGAAACATATTAATTTAATTCAAGAAATCTTCATATAAATCAGATGGTTGCTCAGTGACTGTTGGATCAATATTATCCACAAAATTTACTTCCTTTTCTTTACCTTTCAGCGAATCCCGATACATCTTAACAAGATGTTTAGATGTTCGGCAAGTATTAGCCCAGTGGCCCATTTTACCACATCTGTAACAAGAATCTTTAGAATTTTTAGAAGAATTTTCTTCATCATCTTGTTTAGTGGGCTTGTTTTGTGGTTGATATTTATATTTTCGTGGATTATTATTTCTTTGACCACCACGGCCACGACCACGGCCACGTCCACGCCCATTCCCATTACCATAAGGATGGTTTCTACCATAGTTATGGCTTTTGGCATGATGATGGCGATGGTTATTATAACCACGACCTTGCCCGCGTCCTTGTCCCTGTTTATAATTATTTGCAGTATTTGCTTCAGGGATTGCAAGTGTACCAGTAGGACGGGATTGCTGATTTTTCATTAATAGCTCATCATTTTGCTCTGCAACCAAGAGATATGAATTAAGTTCAGGATATGTGTTGAACTTTAGCATTCTCAAATTTCTTTGCACTGTGATGTTGGCAGCATTCATTGTGGAGAAAGTTTTCTCCAACATGTCTGCATCACTTATTTCATGTCCACAAAATTTAAGTTGTGAGACTGTATTATACAGAGCTGAGCTGTATTCATTTACTTTCTTAAAGTCTTGGAACCTTAATGTTCTCCATTGATCCATAGCAGCTAGAAGTAAAATTTCTCTTTGATTATTGAATTTGCTTTTGAGACCTTCCCATAAAACATGGGGATCTTCTACAGTCACATAATTATTTTGTAAGCATTCATCAATATGTTGATGAATAAAGCAACATGCCGTTGCTTGTTCTTTTTCAGAACAAGTGTTGTTTTCATTTATGGTTTCAAGAATGCCCATTGATTTAAGATGCATTTTTTACTTTTATAACCCATGGCATGTAGTTGTTTCCCGTTGATTATAAAGGAGTAAATTTAAGCTTTTTCAGATTCGACATTTTCTATTATCAAAAATTAAAACAAACAACATGATAAATTAGAGTCAATTTATATTCATAAGTATATAAACATTAAACATAAATTTAATATAACATAAATGATAAGTAGGCGACAGTGTCGACCATATGTAAGCAATCATAAATAAATGTTATATAACATAAATGATAATTAGGTGACAGTGTCGACCATATAAATGTTAGATAATAGAAATATAAATGTTAGTAACATAAATGATAATTAGGCGACAGTGTCGACCATATATTATTCAGGTGGTATAACCGACCATATATCATTTAGGTGGCAGAGCTAACCATAATTAGTATTAAGATTATCGTGCTGATAACGTGTTATAATTCAGTAGGCTTATAACTACCTTTAGTGGTTTGATTCTTGATGTTATAATTCAGTAGGCTTATAACTACCTTTAGTGGTTTGATTATTGATTAAGAATGCTAATAATGAAGTGTAAGAACAAAGATGATAATGGAGAGAAAGAAAAAAATACTTTGTAAGTGTGAGAAATGGTGCAAGTTTAATGCTTGCATTCATGGCTATTTATAGCAAAAATATCACAAGTTTAGGAAATACAATAATATTACTTTTGTGTATCAATAATTGACTATCCATTTATATATATATATATATATATATATATATATATATATATATATATATATATATATATATATATATATATTTATATATTATAACAAATGGAATGAATCATAACAAATGAAAAGCATTAGCTTTAATAAATTATTGGATTGGATTGGATCTCGAAGTAAAGTGCAAGTATGCAGCTAGCCAACTACCCACTGCAATATTAGAGATGTCAAGTAAAGTTCGTTCGTTAAGAAAATTTATTATCAAGTCGACTTGTCGACCCGACCCGACCCGACCCGACCCATATAATTCTAATATCGGTTTCCGAATATTTGGTTTACCTCCTACCCAAGACATCTTCCAACCACTCTTCAGCTTTATAAATCACATTTCCATTCACATTTTTCAACATCGAAAATTTTGAATTAAGATTTAACTATTTAGGGTTTTATTTCCAAAATTGAATCGTATAACATTAGGAATATGGAACGTGAGGATGAATTGAATCAAAAATTGCAAGAATTACAGAAACAGCTAGGTAAAAAACAAATGTTCGAAGAAGCTGTTTCTTCAATTAGGTCTTTGCTTCATCAATTTTACCCTTCTGCTTCACCTTCTCTTCGTAAATCGGTAAAAATTATTAATTCGTTTTTTATTCTCTGATCAGTATTATTATTTGATAAATTTAAAATTATTTATCAGTTTGTTGTAAAAGTTTGATTAAATTAATGAAGTAATACATATTCTGCCCCTATTAATCAGAATCATTCTTCTAGGTTTGTTTGTTTGTTGCATAGCTTGATTATACTGAAATGAAATGATTTCCTTTATTAGTTAGTTTGTTTGTAAAAGTTTGACTATTTCATTTCTTATAATTTCCTTTAAAAGTTAGTTAGTTTGTTTGTTAGCCAACTGAAATCCTTTTAATTAATCGATTCTGTGCGATTATAGAGAAGTATGTTGCAAATGGTTTGTAGCTTATTTACATGAGGCGTGAAAATGCTAGCGAAGGTAGGATTAGGTGACATATAGATCAAAGAAAATGTATCGTTAGTGCTCGTTAAATGTATTAAATTAAAACATATACTCCGTTGCAGTTTAATCGAAAGACTCCTACCGAGTCAATGACATTGTTAAGTGTCTCTTATTTAGCTGGTTACTAAATGTGATCTTGATGTGTTACTTATTGAATGAAATATATTTTAAATGCCACAGTTTTTTACCGTCATATCTCGTGTTGCAACTATATTAAAAACAAGATACACCTCACCTGGATTCTGGAGTGCTGGACTAGGGCTATTTCTGGAAGCTGAACAATTGGTGTCCGAATCTTCTGAAAAGCAACATTTGAAGACTTGCATAATTAGAGCCCAAGAGCAGTTGAGTGAAATAGAAAACCAGCCAGAGGAATCTGCACAAAACGGGAGAAATCAAGGTCTGTACCTGTAGTGTCATAATGCTAAATGCAGAGGTGGTAAAATGGGTGGGTCAAGCGGGTTGGGTAGTAAAGGATCAAAATGGTTAATTCTTTGGTTGATCTCAACACTTTTTCCAAATATAAATGCAACTTGTGTATCTTTCAACCAGGTGAACATTTGACCCGTTCCACCTAAGGTAGCTTTTTTGGGTATTACCCATGAGAGAATAAAGCATAACCTTGATCAACCCGTTATGCTGGCTCTAGCTATATGTATCTTAGATATTGTTTCTTTCACTATTTAGAGGTGACACCTAAGGTAGCTTTTTTGGGTATTACCCATGAGAGAATAAAGCATAACCTTGATCAACCCGTTATGCTGGCTCTAGCTATATGTATCTTAGATATTGTTTCTTTCACTATTTAGAGGTGACACTCACACGTTTGATGTCATTATTGTAATTTACTGCAGGATATTTGTTTGAAGGTCATTTAACTGTGGACCAAGAGCCTCCACCACCTCAGTGGCTGGTTCAATCAAATATGATGTCAGCCCTAGCTGCTACCATGTCTCAAAACAGCACATCAGATGGCTCCAATAATCTACCACAAGAACTGTTGGATAGAATTCATGATCTTATGCCTAACGTATCTGACGAGTCCAACAATTTACCACAAGAGATGATTGATAGACTTGTGGCAATGGTAAGTTACTCCACCTAATATGCAATGTTTCTTAGATATATGTAGATGTCAATGGGCGAAATAAGTCCTGTTCGTAATGGGTAATTTGATATGTTTTGAAGGGGTCAGGTTCTGAAATTACCCGCATGACTCATTTGTATGGCTAGTCCTTTTATAAATGACATGATTTAGGCTCAAAAAATTTAAATGGATAATCTATGTCATATGTGATTGCAAAAATTACCCGCATGACTCATTTGTAAGGCTAGTCTAGTTATGAATGGCATGATATAGTAGTTGTTAGTTACGTCTCAAAAATATAGTTTCGGTGACTTTCGATCTGTTAGACCTGGTTTGACTCATTTGATATGTTAGAGATCAGACATAACCTGAATCTACTTATTTGCAAGTAAATGGGTCAAAATTGCCATCTTTAGACTGTTCATCATATCATATTATAGAGGTAATCTTTTGTAAAAACATTGACTTTGTATAATAGCCATGACTTCTAATAGTACAAATCAATATTCCTATGCAGTTCCCAGAGGGGGATTCGGCCCCAAAAGCTCCACCAGCAAGTAAAGAAGTTGTTGCGAAGCTTCCCATTATCACTATTACAGATGAGATTTTGGCTAAGCTAGGGCCAGATGCCGAATGTGCGATTTGTAAGGAGAATTTGGTGGTAAATGATAGTATGCAAGAGATGCCATGCAAGCACACGTTTCATCCTCCTTGCCTAAAACCATGGCTGGTAATTAATTGTTCCCTTTTGACCCGTTTCGTTAAGTCACGAGTGATTATAGCATGTTTGGATATGTTTAAATTGATGATAGATTATTGCGAGCTGATAATGTTTGGATAAACATATTCTCTAAAAATTGATGATCATGCAAAAAATAATTATCTGATGGTAAAATAAATTTACCAATGGTACTTATTATTTATGCAGGATGAGCATAATTCGTGTCCAATTTGTCGGCATGAATTGCGGACAGATGATCATGAATATGAAAGTCGAAAGGAGCGAGAGAAAGAAGCCGAAGAAGAGAGGAAAGGAGCTGCAAATGCCGTCCGAGAAGGCGAGTATATGTATGTATAAGTTATAGAAAAACTATAGAACTTGTGATCTACTTAAATCACATTATGTTTTACTTTTTTTGCTTATTTTAATTATATTGTGTGTAGCAGCTCATTGCTGTCTGGCTGATGAATGTCATGATTTGTATTTCAGTTACAATTCGTAGTTTCTTGTTTGGTTAATAGAAATAGAAATTTTCTTATGGTCACTTAACAGTAGACCTCACGGTTATTTTAGTTAGTTTTTGGGGCAATTAGTACTTGGTCATTAAGTTATTTACATAAGGAACAAATAATATATAATGTATTGTTTTCAGAAGAAACAAATTATATATTGTTGCAATATGAGATTATGATAACATTGAGTAGTAGCTCAACTGGTAGTAACCTGCCTCTCTTAGCGAGAGGTCAGGATTTCGACTCCGCTGGGCTGCAACATTGCACTCAATGTTCTCCTTAACCTGAAGTATCTACCCATGTCGCCTTTCGCTTAGTGTGAAGGCTGCGTAGAGGGGTTTTAGCGGTTATGACATCGGATTGGTCCGGGTTTTCTCCAGAGCAGTAGTTGGCGGCGAGTTATGGAACTACGAGAGATGAATGTGT
This sequence comes from Rutidosis leptorrhynchoides, assembly GCF_046630445.1. NCBI lineage: Eukaryota > Viridiplantae > Streptophyta > Magnoliopsida > Asterales > Asteraceae > Rutidosis > Rutidosis leptorrhynchoides. Next base: position 502,830,162 of record NC_092335.1, read on the forward strand.
GGGAGGTTTAGTTTCCCTAGGTGATCTCAAATTGATGTCCAAAAAAATATGAGATTATGATGGATTCAATTAAAAGATGATTGAATGTGAGCAACATTTAGAGTTTGTTCCACTCAGAATTTAAATGCTTAGCCTAGATGCATTCAACTGCAGGGTTTGCATGCATGCCAATGCCATACACATATAAGCCCCTTGCATGTGCTTGCATTAACTACAACCATGTCTATCAATATGTAGGTGATATATATGTCACTAAAATGGAGTATGGACTATGGACTATGGTTATTACAGTATTGATTAGCAGAAAAATGTAGGTTTGAAGTCAGAAAATATACGATTTTAATTGTTAAATTTAATAGTGTTATATACAATTTAAATAATACATTGTATAAAATATTTCAAAGTAATGGGTCATAGGATCCTACACCAGTATACCTAAAATTGCCCCCTGCATTAACTTTTTTTTTTTTTTAAATTAATTTTTTTTAAAAGGCAAACTCACACACATCATTAACACGAATATTTACAACCACGAATATGTCCCAAGTGGGACTTGAACCCTCAACCTCTTGGTTGGAGGGTCACCACGATACCGCTGAGCCAAATGCCCTTTGGTTTTTTTTTTAAAATTAGTATTGAATGCCAAATCATTCAACATTCAATGCGTTTAATCATCCAGAGTTTAAATTTAAATTCTCTATTAATCATTCAACATCTTGATATTTTTTAACAGACAAAATTGCTGAAATGGTCCCTGTGGTTTGTACCAAAATGCTGGTTTCGTCCCTATGCTTTTTTTGATGGATTTGGTCCAAGTGGTTTGTCAATGTTGCTGATTTAGTCCCTATTTCTGACGACCGTCAAAAAAAGCCGTTAACTCCGGTCATGTGCCAGACATGTGAGGGTATTTTCGTCTATTTCTTTCCTTCATTGACAAATTGCTGAAATCGTCTCTGTGGTTTGTAACAAAATTGCTAAAATCATCCCGTGGTTTGTAAAAGAATTGTTGAAATCTTTGTCCCCAAAATTATTGTCTTCTCACCTTCATCATTATCTCTAAAAATATGAACAAACCCTAGTTTTTTCATTTTCTTCAAACACTTTAATTAATATGATAAAATCAAACTCACCAAAATTTAAACACAATCCACTATGCTTAACAAGTAAAATCCATATCATTGAACATAAAATGTCTAGATCCTGTACCAAAATGTCCAAAATATCTAGATTCATCACCACGTTAAAATATCAAAAATATCAAAAATGACAAAATTACGAACCCCTTTATTAAACAAATCATCAACACACCATCACTTCGTCTTGTCGGATTTATTTCTTCCGATATCCTCATCCGGTACTATGACCACCGCAATTAATTTCGATCTTCCATGTTATATATATATATATATATATATATATATATATATATATATATATATATATATATCGTATTGAAGAATCACTTAATCGATTTGAGAACTTGAATCGATTGGAGAACTTGAATTGATTGAAGAACCACTGAAGAACCACTTAATTTAATATACACCTATTTGATGGAGTTCGTGAGGATCTGTACATAAACATGATTTTAAATTGACAAACACATATTTGAATTTATTCTATATACATCTTAAACTTGTTCTTATTTCTTTATTATAACGTTTCGAAGAACCAGATTCGAGGGTTCGATTTCAGGATCTTGGTTCGATTTCAAGATATAGGGTTTAATTTCGGGATCTGGGTTCGATTTAAAGATATCTAGGTGGGTTTGATTCATATGTATTTAATCGATATATGTATATGTATATGTATTGGTAGTATTTGTGTTTGAATCAAGTTTATATATTGTTAAGCATGGTAGATTTGGTTTTAATTTTAGTGGGTTTGATTTTACCATGTTAATTAAAGTGTTTGAAGAAAATGAAAAAAATTAGGGTTTGTTCATAATTTTTGGAGATAAAGATGAAGGTGAGGAAGACAAAAATTTTTGGGATAAAGATTTCAGCAATTTTGTTACAAACCACAGGGACTATTTCAGCACTTTTGTTACAAACTACAGGGACGATTTCAGCAATATTGTCAATAAAAGAAAGAAATGACAAAAATACCCTCACATGTCTGGCACATGACTGGAGTTAACGGAATTTTTTGACGGCCGTCAGAAATAGGGACTAAATCAGCAACATTGACAAACCACTGGGACCAAATCAGTCGAAAAAAAGCACAGGGATGAAACCAACATTTTGGTACAAACCACAGGGACTATTTCAGCAATTTTGTCTTTTTAATATTTTCCTTAAATTATACGGAGTATCAAAAATATTTATCAAACAATTATATTATTTTTGTTGATTATTTAAAAGGTAAAACATTAATTTTACATACCACCGAAGTTTGGCTTAAGTGATATGGGGTGAGATCTAACTCGGGGTGCTGCCAACCCAGGTTCGATTATCACTCAAAGCAAGGAGTTTTCAACATTTGATGATACTGACAACATCAACGTGATTTGGGAAGGTCTCTTAGGGTTTTCCCAACCATTTGATGGTACTGCCAACATCGTCGCGAATTGGGTTTCCTCCTAACGGCAACGCGTGTGTGAGTGACAAATGAGAGCATTCGATGTCGATATAGCCGTTAAAATCTTAATTTTACGTCATTCATAAAGTTCATTAAATAGTTGTTAAACATATAATTGTCATTTAGAATTAAGTTCAAATAGAAGTTTTTAATCATTTAAATTTAAAATCATTTAACATTTCATCGTTCTATTTTATGTTTAAAGGAGTCCCAAGGCACCCGTGCATATCTCGTCTTTGCTTCTAGTCTTTTTTCGTGCCGTTGACACCATGGTGTCTTTATTTAGCCAATCTTCTTGCTGGTCCAGTACTTCGTTGAATAGCATAATGAAGGGCGAGTCTTGTGCTTCAATACTGTTACACATATAGCAATAAATTGTACTTTGTATCAATAAATTGTATTTTTGTGTTTTAATTTGTGTGAGAAAACGTTTGCTTCAGTGGTATCATGCCTCAGTGTGGAAGGACCCGCGATTAGTTACCAAGCAACCCAGGTTCAATTCCTGGCAGCGAAAGGTTTTTTCTCCAATTTCTTGCGATTAGTTGCCAAACAACCCAGGTCCCGCGATTAATTGTCAAGCAACCCGGTTAAAAGTTTCCTTTTAGCGTGTGTGGATACAAATGATGAGAGTCGTTGAAATAAATGATCCGATTATACAAATTCGCCGTTCTAAAAAAAATTGTGTAAAAAAGTATGTCATGATTGATTGAAAGTGAAATGTCTTAGTATTTGATGAGTAAGAAATGATAAGGTATCTAATTTGACCAGGGGCGGATCTACCTTGTGATGAGGGGTAGCACGTGCTACCACTCGATCTATAGCTAATGAAGCGTAAATTTTTTAGGGTTTTTCTCAATAATATGAAAGTCCAACCGGTGGATTTGACAAGGACGGACCTGAGCTCAACTATGATAGTGTATGTGATGTCGATTTGTGCTTTTAAAATGATAACTGAAAGTATCATTTGATAGTTTTGAGTTTCAGATGGGAAATATAAGTTGAAGGTTTGATGGGGGAGATATCGTGGGGAAGACGATTGGGTTTTCTTTTGTATTTCGTTCAAAGACCTTTGACTAATATTTTCTGTATCATTTAAACCCTTTAAGTTTACATTATATCAGTTAAACCCCTCATGACATAAATATAATATAAATATAATATAATGAAATGAAACGTCATTTCATTAAAAAGCCAAATATCAATATAAAAGGAAAGGAAATAGTTACGGAGTATATTGAGATAGAAAGAGAGGTCAGAGGTGTGCACTATTACACTTTGATTTCATTTACCCAAATGATTTAATTATTATTGTCTTTTCTTTCTACTTTTATTTTTGTTTTGTTCATTACTTTTTCACTATTTGTATGTTTATTCTAATAAATTATTCTAACATTTTATATCACATGCTAGATTAAACTAAACTTCAAAAAAAAAAAACTAAAAGAAAATACAAAAAACTTAAATACCTTCGAAAACTTACTTATTTAAATTTTACTACATGTTTGTGTTATATATATAACGTTTGGATTTATAAAGGTTAGCCTTTCGATTTTCGATTAAATTTTTATCAAGTCACAAAGCTAGTCTTAAATATTTTGTGCTACCAGTGACCAAATATTTTGAATCCGTCACTGAATTTGACAATGTGTTAATTAAGACATTCACTTCATGGTAGCCAATATAAACATAAACAGTCGTGTTTAAAAGTCACAGTGTCGATATGTGAGGTGAGGCGAGGCACCTAAATCCTATTGGACCTCCCAAACTACCCACGTGGCACCACCTCTCTTTCATAGTGCCTTGTCACATCAACTCCTATGTCCCACCATCCATTTTGCAAATTCCGTTATGCATTACACCACTGGGTGAGGATTATTGCGAGGGCTTTCTAAGAAGCTTTCTCAAAGCTTTTCTAGATTATGTGACAAGAACAAATTAATATAACACTATTCTTATTAATAAAAGTAAATAACTTCAACAAAGATATATAACAATCAGAGCCGTCTCAACAATTTGAAGGCCTTAGGCGAAAATAAAAATGGGTCCTCACACACGTTTAAATTTTTAATACATATAAAAAGATTATCTTTAATTTATCAATTTGTATATACTATGCATTTAACTATTTAAAATAACAATATTACAACTTTAATTGATAATTTTTTACTTAATTAAATAGAATATTTTGAGATATATATATACATATTTAAAATTTTGGACCCTAGACAGTTGCCTATCTTGCCTATGTCAATTGACGCCTCTGATAATAACTAAATAAAATATTAACAATAATAATTAAATAAAATGATAATAATAGTTATAATATTAACAATAATAATTAAATAAAATGATAATAATAGTTATTGTGTTGTTGGTCCAGTAATAATGACTTATAACTCTTTGTTAGAGTTTGAGAGTTCAATTCTTTGGGACGACAACATTAATGATATCCTTTAAATCTTGAAATCAACTCAAGATCGCCATTCACATATTGCGTTGCGGGGGCAGCAAGGGAGGGGGTTTTACCGTCCATACCCTATGATTGGTTCAGGTTTCCCCCAGGGCAGCAGTTGGGGCGGGATATGCAACTGTGGGGATGATCACGTGGGTGATTTAGTTCCCATGGGTGATCAAAACTGCTGTTAAAAAAACGACAATAATAAAATAAAACTACGTCGTAAGAAGAAAAGTAGACACATGCACATATTTCTTAAACTCTGGATGAATGTATTTGATATCGGCTCATTTATACATTATTTCATTCGCGATACCGTGTTCTTTCGGTTATAGTTTGGTGAAGATTGAAGACTTTAGTTCGTGATTTTAAAGAAAATGATAAATCGAGCTCAAGAAGTCTTAGTGTTGATTTTTCAGATGAATTCAGCAAGTTCCAACGTCAAACGAGCAAGATAAAGTGAAAAGACGCAAGAAAATAAAGAAGTTGCAGCTCATACCCCCATCGTGGTCGCAATGGGGGAGTCGCGGTCGGGATATAGTGGCAGGACATGTTGATATTCGAAACAGGTGAGTCGCGATCACGACTGGGTTGATCACAGTCGCGATGCACATGTTTTCAGGAGTCACGGTCGCGATGAAGGAAGTCGCGGTCGCGAAACGAGGTCGGTTAGAACTCAAAATTTCCATCTACAAATACCCTTTTTATACCCTAACTTTGTGGCAGCTTTTATTTTACGAATTCTGGAGCCACAAGGGTCGTTTTAAGGGTTTAGAGGCCATTCTTCATCAATTTTGAAGATCTTAACAACAAGGTTGAAGATTGGATCATCTATTAATCATTGGTACTCTAGTTTTTCATTGTTTTAGTGATTTTATGATGGATAGTATTCGTTCCAATTGTTTATTTGTTCTTTCTTTTACTATGCTAGGTTAAACTTAATTGTGTTCACTTGATGTAAAACTTGTGATTATGAATTGTTCTATCTTTTGATTTATTAAGGTTTTTATGTTTAATTAATCATCCATTGTTGTGTTCATCTATATATTATTAATTTAATTATACAGGTTATTGAATTCGGTTTATGTGAGTTTATTAATATTCATAACTTGTACTTCATCTCTTAGATCTAGACAATTGTATGTGAGTGCAATTGCTAATTAAATTGATATTGTGATAACACAATTGTGTAGACAATTCTGAATGATCCCGATAGTATAGGTTTTATGTGAGTTTAACTAAGAGAAAGTCGTCTCGTTTAATTTAACATGGTAATTTGGACATCTGAATGATAGTTAATGTGAGTTAATTGAATTCATTATGCCTTAGTTCATTGATTTTGTGAGACCGATAAGAACTAATTACCTAGACCTTTTAATAATAGTTTTAGTAAAAGAACAATCCTAGTCATTTGTTGAGCATTAAAGTGGGCAATACTTCTCCTTATCTGGTTAATTCATTAATTTATCTTTGCTATTGGTCTAATTCATTAAATTCAAATCAAAACCCCCAATTCTTAGGATAAATTCTCGCGAATGTATTACTCTTGGCTTTGTGTCTTATTTTTGAAAAAATTTGAGGTTTTTTAAAATATTTGACTCGTTTTAAAGCCTAGTTGTAATCGTTGTTATTGAGCATTTGTTATCACTATTTCTAGTGAATTTTGCAGGTGCCTAGATGATATGTGTAGTGTTTTCTAGTGTTTTGCGTGAGTGCGTGTGTGTGTGTGATGACCCGAAAATTTCTGACCAAATTTAAACTTTATCTTTAAATGATTTAATGTTTTCGACACGATAAGCAAAGTCTATGAAGTTGAATCTCAAAATTTTGAACTATTCAATTACTCTTCGATTGTTCTCAACGATTCGCGAACAATTATATGTAAATAGATACATATGCTATAACTTGAAAACGTAACAAAGTGTTATGAAAATGATACTGTGCATTAACCTTATTGGTTTGATTATCTGTTTGATATTTAGATAAGTTAACTAAAACGTTTAAGATGAACCAGTAAAATACTAATTTGCTACAGTATTTTTGAATTGCTACAGTACCCGAAAAGCTACAGTGTTTTCGAAAATCACTATTTGCTACAGTAAAAAACTTTGCTACAGTACTTGCTATAGTAAAACACTATTTTAAAATGTATTTTAACAAATAGCGAGACGATGATTTATAGAAGTAAATGACCAAAACATTCAAATGTATAAGTTATATTTCAAGTGATATAAACTAGGGATAATTTAAGTCTATAATTTGACAAAGGTACGAGTCACGAAACGTAAAGAGCGAGTTTTCTCAGCGTACGAAGGGACACTCGAAAAATCGAAATCGGGACATAAGTCGAGTGACAGCGTACGACTTATCGGAACGAAAATTACAAATCAACTATGCACGTAAATTTAATATAATATATAATTAATTATATAAATTAAATATATTATATATATATTATAATAATATGTCGACAATCAAAATGTTAAAACATTGTGAGCTGGAAAAGGACCCCATGCGATCGCATGGGAATCCTTCTACCAAGCCATGCGATCGCATGGCAGTGGATTTCAGCCCAAGTGTATAAATTCGATCGAGTTCTGGCATATTTCACACACACATATCCATCATCTATATTACTCGTATTATATTTATATATTATTATTATTATTATTATTATTATTATTAAGATTAATATTATTTTTAATCTTATTATTATTATTATTATTATTATTATTATTATTATTATTATTATTTATATTATTATTAAGATTAATATTATTATTAATCTTATTATTATTAGTAGTATTAGTACATAAAATACTACGACGAGGTCATGAGCGTGTCACTTTCAAAATGAGTTTCGAGCGGGATAGAGCTAAGGAAATTATGGGTTATAACTATGAAAGTTATGGGTAATGTTCATGGGTATTATTTCGCAAGTCAAACCTAGTGTTTATCATCTCCGTTACGTCTACGTACTTTTCTGAAATATTGAATCACAATATTGATACGTAAGCATTTTTATTTTATCTTTTATAAATTAATAGTGTATACATGTCTAGTGATCGAGTATATATATTTATACATGTTTGTATGCTAAATTTTGTCGTTAAACAGTTTATAATGAATCCCGAATTAAATACAAATATTACTGGTAAAAGGTATATGATATACATGTTTTTGGAAAGCTGGCGAAAAATCTGTAACTTTTCATTTAGACACCGAATAGTTTCGATGAACGGATTAAAAGATATGATCAACTGAACTATGACTGACGTTAATTGAAATTGCTTTTGAATCTGCAATTAAGATTTAAACAACTTGTTTACGAGATTGATAAAATGGATTTTTGAATATTACCAACCGAGTAAATGAATCCTTATACAAGGTACGTCTCGTTTTGTTGAACTATTGTCAAAACTGACTTTTTGAAATGACTTTTGATAAACTTTTGTATGTCGATCTCGAGCATTAGGATTATGATACACTATGACCTGACCTAGCTTGATAGACATTTATTGACCAACATATGTTCTCTAGGTTGAGATCTACGATTATTTGATATTTCGAGTTTCGATCACATTACGATGAACAACTTTATGTGCTGCTAAGGTGAGTTTCATTACTCCCTTTTTATATATATTTTTGGGCTGAGAATACATGCACTTTATTTTAAACACAATGGATACAAGTACATACTTAATTCTACACTGAGTTTGAACCGAAAATCTCTTAGCTTTGGTAACTAGTAGCTACCGGTTATAAGAACTGGTGGGCGCGAATAGTTGTATATGGATCCATAGGGCTTGATATCCCCGTCCGAGCTAGAGCACTAGCCTTTTAACGGACGTATGCTATTTGAGAAGTGTACACGTTGGTTTGCGTATATTATTAAGATGATTATACAAAGGGTATAAATTATATATACGTTAAGTTTAGTTACCAGGGTGCTCAATCTTGTAGAATATTTTGATAAACGTTTCTGGATGAAACAACTGAAATCTTGTGATCCACCTTTATGTACAGATTATGTAAAACATTAAAACTATGAACTCACCAACCTTTGTGTTGACACTTGTTAGCATGTTTATTCTTAGGTTTCTAGAAGTCTTCTGCTGTTTGCTTATATGTTAGACAAGCTATGTGCATGGAGTCTTACATGGCATTTTTTTCAAGGAAACGTTGCATTCACCAAATCATCACCATGTATCTTATTTTGACTGCATTGTTAATGGAAGTACTATTGTAAACTATTATTTACGGTGATTGTCTATATGTAGAAATCATCAGATGTCGAAAACCTTTGATTTAAATATTCATTTATGGTGCGCCTTTTCAAAAGAATGCAATGTTTACAAAACGTATCATATAGAGGTCAAATACCTCGCAATGAAATCGATGAATGACGTGTTCATCCATATGGATTTGGAGCGATTGTCACAGTGTGTTTAAGGATGAATCGAATCCATCCTTATAAGGAAGTAAAGTCTTTCGAATTACGTTTTACTTGGTGTAGGAGACTTTCTAATCTACACCATTTCGTACTTGCATCATTTTAAAATGTAAAGTACTGTGGGAAGAGGAGCCTTGAGCTTCACAATGTGTTGTCTTTTTCAAGAGCCATGGTACCCTTCATTTATGGAAATGTGGTAACTATTCCTACATTTTTTTTAAAAAAAATTGCATAAAAGCTAGATGTGTGGAAAGTGGAGTCCATTGACCTAAAATAAACCAAGTATTTAAAGTTTAAACTCTAACACTTTAGGGTGATCGATTCCACCCATTTAAGGAAGTTAAGTCTTCTGAGTTGCGTTCTACTTGGCATAGGGATCTCCCTAATCCATGCCATTTCATACTAAGCATCCTTTCATGATGTGATGGTACCGAGCGGAGAGAAAGTATTGAACTTTCAATTCGAAAATAGGACTGGTAGGAGAAATCCAATCCCATGTAGCCTTCCCATCTTGCTCCTTCAACACCGGAGTGATTTTGTTAGGGATAGTCACTTGCCCTGTGCCGTTGATTACTACCAAATTGGCTGTTGATGGCACTTAAACACTCACCTAAGGTAATTGTCTTCCCATCGCTTTCGAACCCGGCGGCAGTTCATCCTAGATAATATACTGGGTTGGCAATTGCCCGTGCGGTTATCCCAAAACCGGGATGGCTTTGAAAGCACCTAGCCTTAAAAACCTAAAAGTTCGGAAAACTTGTATTGTGTAAAAACTTGATTTGTTTTCCCGTTCTTAAAAAAAATGGTTTTCAAAGGTCTTGTTTTCCCTAAGGCCAAACTTTTTGGATGATTCCGCCATATTGAGGTTATTGATCCCGAGTGTGAATCATGTGGGAAATTTTGGATTTAAAATTGAGAAGATCGAGTTAGTTAAAGACTTGAACGTTGCTATTTTATTTATATTTAAGAAATAGTTTTGCTTGAGGACAAACAAGGTTCAAGTGTGGGAGAATTTGATTTCAGCTCATTTATACATTCACGACATCGTGTTCTTTTGGTTATAATTTGGTGAAGATTGAAGTCTTTAGTTCATAATTTTAAAGAAAATGATAAATCGAGTTCAAGAAGTCTTAGTGTTGGTTTTTCGGATGAATTCAGCAAGTTCCAGTGTCAAACGAGCAAGATAAAGTGAAAAGACGAAAGAAAATAAAGAAGTTGCAGCTCAGACCCCCATCGCGGTCGTAATGAGGGAGTCGCGGTCGGGATATAGTGGCAGAACATGTTGATATTCGAAACAGATGATTCGCGGTCGCGACTGGGTTAATCACGGTCGCGATGCACAAGTTCTCAGGAGTCGCGGTCGCGATGAAGGTAGTCGCGGTCGCGACACGGGGTCTGTCAGAACTTTGAATTTCCATCTATAAATACCCTTTTTATACCCTAACTTTGAGGAATCTTTTGGTTTACAAATTTTGGAGCCACAAGGGTAGTTTTTAAGGGTTTAGAGGTCATTCTTCATCAATTTTGAAGATCTTAACAACAAGGTTGAAGATTGGATCATCTATTATTCGTTGGTACTCTAGTTTTTCATTGTTTTAGTGATTATATGATGAATAGTATTCGTTCCAATTCTTTATTTTTCTTTCTTTTACTATGCTAGGCTAAACTTAATTGTGTCCACTTGATGTAAAACTTATGATTATGGATTGTTATATCTTTTGATTTATTAAGGTTTTAATGTTTAATTAATCGTGCTTTTCGAAAGATTCATTGTTGTGTTCATCTATATATTGTTAATTTAATTATACAAGTTATTGAATTTAGTTTATGTGAGTTTATCAATATTCATAGTTTGTACTTCATCTTTTAGATCAAGACAATTGTATATGAGTGCAATTGGTGATTAAACTGATATTGTGATAACACAATCGTGTAGACTATTCTGAGTGATCCCGATAGTCTAGGTTTTATGTGAGTTTAACCAAGATAAAGTTTCGTTTAATTTAACATGGTAATTTGGACCTCTGAATGATAATTAATGTGAGTTAATTGAAGTCATTATGCCTTAGTTCATTGATTTTGTGAGACCGATATGAACTAATTACCTAAACCTTTTGATAATGGTTTTAATAAAAGAACAATCCTAGTCATTTGTTGAGCATTAAAGTGGACACTACTTCTCCTTATATGGTTAATTCGTTAATTTATCTTTGCTATTGTTTTAATTCATTAAATTCAAATCAAAACCCCCAATTCTTAGGATAGTTATTAGTTATTTCAATCTTAAACACTTTGCTCCTTGGGGACGAACTTGTGCCTACTAGCTTCTTTATTGCATTGATCAGGAATAATTTCATGTATTCGTGTGTTAATTTGGTTAAGTTTAGCTCAATAAAAGTAGGTGTAGAAAACACACGTCATTCTTGTTCACATGTATGATGTAATGTAGTCGTCACGTTGAAGGAAGTTGAACTTCTTGCAGCTTTCTTTGCTCGGTCTCGATCAAATACGTGGACGTTGGTCATTTTCAAACAACCTGCTCAAATAGTTAGCCAAAGTGTTTTCAGAGATATCAACGGAGTTGCTCTCATCAAAATCGTGAATTGTATTGTGATTACAAACTGGTGGGGAACTTACCAGTAACATCACCATCAGCCCGTAGTATGATATTGTCCGCTTTGGACACAAGCCGATCACCGACGGGCTACCCGCGCACGAGTACAACCCCGGACCGCACTTCTACCTCACGGATTTGCTTCTCGGGTAAACACCCTCAAAACGCATCATACCAGAAGAGGTATCCACACCCTTATAAGGAGTGCTTTGTTTTCCTCTCCCACCGATGTGGGACGAGTCTGTTACAACTCTCCCCCCCTTCGGGACACTGCGTCCCCGCAGTGCACATCGATGCGGGCCCCAGCTCTGATACCATAAGTAACATCAACATCAGCCCGTAGTATGATATTGTCCGCTTTGGACACAAGCCGATCACCGACGGGCTACCCGCGCACGAGTACAACCCCGGATCGCACTTCTACCTCACGGATTTGCTTCTCGGGTAAACACCCTCAAAACGCGTCATACCAGAAGAGGTATCCACACCCTTATAAGGAGTGCTTTGTTTTCCTCTCCCACCGATGTGGGACGAGTCTGTTACAACAACCGACATTAAAGGAAATTCCACTAATAAATATCAATCATTATCCATCAAGTTTCTTTCTTTAAGAAGATTTTGATCAGAAGTTGACTTTCAGATTTGGTATTGATCGTTGGACTGGAATTAGATATTGGTTTATTATTGGTTAAACATTGTTAAATTGCGAATCTTAATGGAGTTTTAACCAAGTGATAACCTTACTGAGGTAGTGTGTGGTGTCCGATTTGTATGCTGAGATTATTTGATGGATATAACTTGTTAATAACCGTGTCATAACAGTATACGTGGATATCCGTTAGTATAAATCATTGATGTTATGATTGAAAGTGGTTTGAGAATCGTGTTTGTAATAATTCTTATTGTTGAAGAGATGATCAGAGATATATTCTAGTCGACGGATTATTGAGTATATATAATAATATTCTTGCGAGAATTGTGGTTAAATTCTTAAATACCAGGTTAGTAATGGGTATGTAACTACAAATTTGGGTAAGTTTAGTGAACCAGTGTTGACATTGTGGTTCAGAAATTGCGGGAATGGATTGAACAAGTGTTTTCAAGTAATGTGATGACGACGAATTTATGGTTTAGATGAATTGAATTGGAAAATTCGATGGAGTTATCTAATGGGTAATCTCGTAACCTGATGATATGGTTTACATATGATGAATTAAAAGTGGATTTCCATTCGTCTTTATGATGTGTGATGTACAATTGTCGTTCTAATGTAGAACTTTTTATGGAGAATTGACGGAAACCAAAATGTTAGTGATAATTGATGGGTTAAATGGTGAACAATTACCTATGACTGGGGAAAAAGTGTGAAAATTTATTAGAATCGATGACGGATCGATGTATTGTCTATGTGTTGTTTCCTGTGTAAAAGGAGTTTAACAGTAGATGGTATTGAACTGATGAGTTGTTATCCTTTTATCTTAGAACTCGGATAGAAAATGACTTGGGCAGTTTTTGAAATATGATTGACCGATGGTACTTACTTATGTGTGCAAGAGAAGAGTGTGATACTATGGTCAATTGTGTAGTAAATTGTCTGACTATTGTGCTGTATGATTGGAATTTAGTGAATTAGAGGAATATCTGTTGCATGTACTTAGAAATTTTTAAGAAAAAAATAACTGCATAAAAGAGATAGATGCTATGACAAAATGAGTAATTTGTTGATAACAGATGACATAGTGATTTGATATGGACCTTGATCTATGAAAGGACCTTGGAAATTGAGAATGCTGATTGCTAGAACTACGAACTTTGTGGTAACCATAATTATTATTGACGGTGTTTGTCATGAAAGTTAGTTATCCTTTACATCTTGTTAGAAACGGTGGTTGGTTTTAAATGATAAGAGTTTTGATTTGGTTATTGATTTTGGTAAGTAAATTTGTTGATTTTGTTGATGAGAAAGACCCTGGTGGTGATTTAACCGACTATGTGTGTTGGAGTACTTGTGTATCGTACGTTTGACTAGCACTTAGATTAGAGAACAGTGGATGTGATTAGAACCTGTGACTTTATTTGTTTTGATAGACCAGATTCCGAGGACGGAATCTTCTTAAGGGGGGTAGATTTGTAACATCCTCAATTGGGCCTAGATGTAAGATTACTAAAGTACCCTTAAGTTAGTATTGAGTTACTATGTGCTTTTATTTTTATTTAATATTTATTATTAAATAATGATGTGGTTAGGACCAGTTTGTGACAAGGGTCACAGAACAGGTTTGTTTATCTAATTTGGACTTCATTTGGGTTGCCAAATGATGTACGAAAGATATCAGATAACTGATAAATACCCGTGTGTCACACAGTGTGGGAATTAAACCCAATTAAGTGACTAGTGGGCTGTGTTCTTCTTCCCATTTCTAGAAAAATCCCAAACACTCCCGTACCCTCCCTTTCACCTACAATCAAACCCTAATCTTCAAATCAAGGTCTTGAGCTCAATTAATCATAGCTTCTTGTTCTCTGTGATTTCGTGATCATTTTAAGGTAAGCTTCTCATAGATTCATGTAGTGATTCTTGCTCAAATTGGGTTTTTGTGTTAGTTTTTACAAAATGAGTAATTTCGGTTAAAATGGCTTGATTAAGTGTTGTTTGTATTAAAATCTTGTGGGTTTATGATCCTAAGTGTTTAGTGTACAAGATGTGGTTGGTTTTGAGGTCGTAATCGAGCTCTAGAGCAAGAATTGGATGAATTTGGGTGAAACCCGTCACTTTGGCTTCAGCTTCTGCAGATGAACACGGTCGCCCGAGTGTCTCGAGACACTCGACCGACTGACTCGACCATCCACCGAGTGAGTGAGACCCACGGCCGAGTGTGTCTGTGAAAGACCATCGACCGAGTGACTTGTCAATCGGCCGAGTGTGTGTAGACAATCAGCCGACTGTCTCTGACAGTCGACCGAGTGTCTTGGGCAGTGGAAATTTTACCAAGTGTTGATTTCTAGCCGTTATGCTGCCCGTTTGTATTTTAAGATTTTGATACCAACTTGTGACACCGCTGATTTTTTTTTTTTTTTTTTAAATACGTGGCGGAAGCATTAACGTTAATTAAACCATTATAATAATATAAACATATCATAATTACATAACCAAAACAGTTGACAGCTAGCATTTAACTAATACATTTGGTGTCACGTGACGTTTCAACAAAAGTTTAGTTTTATAGGAAAAGACACATCAGAGTTGGCTCCTGTCAAACATAACATCAGCATGCCCCGTCTTCTCCCCAAAAGCATCATCTCTACAAAAGCTAATAACCTACAGGGAGGAGATGGAGGGGAATTAGCACGAAGCTAAGTGAGTACGACAAACCACAGGCAATAGTATACAGAACAGTTATACTAATCATGTCACAAAGAGCTAACACACAAACATCACCCAAGTGCCGTCTACAGAGATTCTGGCGGCTCGGCCAAACCATTAACCACCAGTTGATCGGGCTGGGGCTTACCAGAAGTTCCTCCACCACCGTATGTATATACATAATCCACACGCGACGGACGCGTCATTCACATATATATACACCACGGCTGTCTAGGCTACCACAGAGGAACCCAACCCGCAGGTTGATCTCTCCTACCGAGGCTACCACACAATAGGGACGCACTGGGCTCCAGCAGACAAGCATCAACTAACATGCAGTCATCACAATAAACTAACTAACTGTATCAATAAGTACAACTAACTAGCATTGCAGTCATAATATAACATGCTACTCTATACTAAATTCCACAGTTAGTCCCACTCACCGATTACCAGCAAATGAGAAGGTGTTCAGCTATCTAATCACTGAACCTTCTCTGTCTCCTTTTCTCCTGAGAAATACATATACACGAGTTAGTTTATGTCCATAAACACCAAATAACACAAATATAGAAATTTTGTCAGAAAATCTGTCCAATAAAATTTTTCTCCTTAACACTTATGCACTTTTGAAATTTTCATCAAAATCTCAAAATACAAACGGGCAGCATAACGGCTAGAAATCAACACTTGGTAAAATTTCCACTGCCCAAGACACTCGGTCGACTGTCAGAGACAGTCGGCCGATTGTCTACACACACTCGGCCGATTGACAAGTCACTCGGTCGATGGTCTTTCACAGACACACTCGGCCGTGGGTCTCACTCACTCGGTCGATGGTCGAGTCAGTCGGTCGAGTGTCTCGAGACACTCGGCCGACCGTGTTCATCTGCAGAAGCTGAAGCCAAAGTGACGGGTTTCACCCAAATTCATCCAATTCTTGCTCTAGAGCTCGATTACGACCTCAAAACCAACCACATCTTGTACACTAAACACTTAGGATCATAAACCCACAAGATTTTAACACAAACAACACTTAATCAAGCCATTTTAACCGAAATTACTCATTTTGTAAAAACTAACACAAAAACCCAATTTGAGCAAGAATCACTACATGAATCTATGAGAAGCTTACCTTAAAATGATCACGAAATCACAGAGAACAAGAAGCTATGATTAATTGAGCTCAAGACCTTGATTTGAAGATTAGGGTTTGATTGTAGGTGAAAGGGAGGGTACGGGAGTGTTTGGGATTTTTCTAGAAATGGGAAGAAGAACACAGCCCACTAGTCACTTAATTGGGTTTAATTCCCACACTGTGTGACACACGGGTATTTATCAGTTATCTGATATCTTTCGTACATCATTTGGCAACCCAAATGAAGTCCAAATTAGATAAACAAACCTGTTCTGTGACCCTTGTCACAAACTGGTCCTAACCACATCATTATTTAATAATAAATATTAAATAAAAATAAAAGCACATAGTAACTCAATACAAACTTAAGGGTACTTTAGTAATCTTACATCTTGGCCCAATTGAGGATGTTACATTATCACTTTGATTTGTCTCTAAAGACAAAACGTGCCTCCTTTATAGTAAAAGGCTTTACATGAGCGGTAAAAAAACTCAACATAAACTATTTTATAGATGTCCTTATCTCTTTGCCCGCTACACCAATTTTGAACGTCTTCTTGACATATCACCTTGAATTTTTGACACGTCTTGTCAATAACGTGCCATTGAAACAACAAAGAAATATGTATAATAAATTTCGTTGCATGTGCAGATCTATTTCACTATCTTCGACTATTTTCCTCTTTTTCTTTCAAAATATGACTAACAAATTTCGAATAACGGATATTCAATATCAAATAATGAGATAATTGTTAGGAATTCGGAAGGCCCCAACAAGACAAGTGATTTAAACCAATCACTTACCCACGAACGATAAACAAATACTTAAATCATAACGATAAATAAAAGCATAAAAATGACACGAGATTTAATGCGGTTATATCCCACCTCCAAAACGCTAAGAAGAGTTTATTCCACAGACGCAAAGCAGAGATTTTCAATATATTTTTCGTGCGCATTGTTATGGGTTACATAGGGTCCTATTTATAGACAAAAATAAACAAGGAAACAAGTTTGGGAACAAGTTTCCTTAATCTAGAAACTTTTGGCCGCCCAGCTCTCTTTTTGCGATGGCGAATTCCTTCCTCTAGAAATCTCGCGATCGCGAGTCTACACCAGACAGCAATCCAACTTTTGTGTACTTGTTTAATTGTTATTCACACTCAACAATCTCCCACTCGAAGGAGACATTAAACAACCTTCGCCAACCCGTCAACTATTTTCATTTAACACTCACAATAACTCTAGATTAGTCGATTACCAACTCCTTTTGATACCGTCGAGTAAGCTACCTGATATCGCATATTTCATACGCGTTTTTCTTAGCGATATCGGACACATTTTGGTCCTTTTGGATACGATTTTGTGTTATTTCGATAAGTGTTGTGAAAGTTCGAGTTCTAAGACCAAGGAGATGAATTTTGAAGATATTTGTTGGTTTTGATGATTTTCTATGGAAACGAGTGAAAGAGGTTGGTTCAATTCGAGTTTGGTTCAAAAACGAGTGATTTTATGAGTTTTACAGTCCGGATTCAGCAAAAAGGGTCTGGACCGCCGCTCCAAAACATGGAGCGCTGCTCCAGTAGGCAGGAAAAACAGTTCGAGAGCTTTTAAAAGGCCAGAAATCAAGAATACAGCATATGGAGCGCCGCTTCATATGTGGAGCGCCGCTCCACCTTCAGCCGGGGTCAGATTTCACCTATTTAAAGCCCGAATTTTTACCCTAATTAATGATTATTGCATCCAAACGAATTCCAGCAGCTTTTTGACGAAAAAGGATGATTTTTGGGGAACCCCAAGATCATTCTAACACATCAATCATTCCGGAAACGCGTCTCGATTCGTTCATCATTCAAGAACACAATTTTCATTAGGTTTAATTCTTATCATCATTATGAATACTCTTAATTGTCTATTTGTGATTTTTGGTTTTAGCCATGGTTGGCTAAGCATTTAAATGTTTGTCTAGATTGAATATTCGTATATGTTTAGATGATACTTTAATGTTTGATTTGATTAATGCATGATAATTATGAGTTTTGATTAAGAACCATTCTTGTGGGTATTGATTATTGTTACTAGGTTGATTAGTGATCTTGTTTGAACAAAGGGAACCCTGTTTTAATTTTGGTACACTAGTTTTCAATTGATTTGTCTTAACAAACTGGGTGCTTACTGGACCAAGGGGTAAACCGGGTAACATAGATTAAACAAAATAGAGGTAAATTTTGTGGAGCGAACGCGTAACCAATTGAATCTTAATCTTATAATTAGTTAATTACTAAGTCACAAACGAAAGAGGTCTTTGGTGAAAGGGAACCATAAGCCAATAAATCCTAGTTTGACGTGTTTGCTAAAAGAGAACTCTGGGTAAACCGACTTTGTAGTTGCATGTATTGATAAATTGAACTAGATCTTAATAACAAATCATCCGACACTGCGAATAGGAGATCTAGGCGAACATTCTTTTATCTATTGAATTCAAATATCTTTACTTTTCGTTGAGTCTGCATTTATTTTCTATAAACTTAAAAACACAAAAATATTGTCTTTTACTTTTAATCAATCTTTGATTTGGCTAATCGTTAAATAGCCACAAAACAAATTATCTCGTACTTTCGATTTTCATAGATTAACTTAGTTTATTTTATTAGTCACAATCTTAATTCTCACGTTTAAAACTGTCCTTGGAACGATTTCAGAATTACCAACTTTATACTATTGCACGATCGGGTACACTGCCCGTTAGTGTGTAGTAATCTTTAAACCAGCATTTTCCAAGATAAATTATATACTAGATTTCACACATCAAGTTTTTGGCGCCGCTGTCGGGGACAGTTGTATCAATTTGAGATTGTTTGCTAGTTGTGATTTGTTTGAGTCTTTTTATTTTTAGGTAGTTCTTGTTTCTTTTTTGTATTTATCATTTTCTAGTGTCGGTACTTTTATTCTTTCTAGTTTTTGTCAGTTGCAGGGTTGATGGCAAATTCGGAGCTGTTACTGGAATTTCCAGAGTTACATGATTTTTATCTTTGCTCATTTGGTGAGGAACAGGTTGTTATGGTTGTTGAAGAAGGATTGATGGTCGTGCTCATGGCTAATGGTTATGAGCCTACAACTGAGGAGTTAGAGGAATTGAAGTTGGGGGTTGAGTCTAGTTCCATAGTTGAGGTACAGAGCGGGTCCACACTTGTTTTAGAGGATGTTGAAATTGAGGAGAGTGATTGTTTATTATCGGGTGGATATCACGGTGTGTATAGTGTGGAGGAGATGGTGTACCATGACCCATTTGATTTGAGCATGACTGTGGGGTACATTCGAGTGTCCCAATCTAATTTTAAGGGTGACAAGTCTTCTAAATTTTGGGTTATTTTAGAGTTCTCCGTGAAGAAGGTTGACGAACTTCCAAATTTAATGTTCACAACCCGCGGTGTTAATGATTGGTTGACATTGCTGATTCGTGGAACATATTCCACCGATTTCTCGTACCGTCAGCTAAGTGTAGGTGATTCAGACCCCACTAAAGGCTGATCATGGGGTCAAGTTGGGTGCACGACTCGATGAATGTGCACACGACACCATTTTTGTAGAGTATTGTATATTTGTTTGGATTCATTGCAGGTACTTTTGATGATGAATATCGCGTTATAGCTATTGTGGAATGTCATTAAGTGCAGGCCGGTCTGTCACTAGCATTCCACGGTTCATGGTTGTAACTTTGCAGGTTTTACCTTATTTCTCCTTTTACACTTCCGAATTTAATCTATTTTTGATCTCAAGTAATGGGGAGATTACTTGATCTCAAGTGTGGGGTGGGGATGTAAATTCTTGCAGGTTGGTAAAATATGTGTTGGAAACATGAGTGTCGTTTACATATGGCTTGGTATTTTGAACTTTAAAAAGAGTGAAACATCACGTTTTAGGCCATTTTTGGGGAATTATAAAATTTTTATGGTTTAATTCGTGATTTCAAAGAAGCCAAAAGCGTCCCACATGTTCATTATCTTGGACATGAAATCCTACGAGTTCGGGGAACTCAATAGTAGGTCACCTGTACCAAAACGGGTGTAAACAGTGAGAGAGCGGTGATTGCATAGCGTGATTGTGATCGAATCATATGCCAGATCACAAACTTTTGGTTACTTGGTATAGCAGACTTCCGAAACTATATCATTTTATTATTACATCATTTAATGGTGTGATACTATGGGAAGAGGAGCCTAGAGCTTCATCAGTGTTATCTTTTTTAGGAACAATAGCTACGTGCTTGTGTTTGCTTAGACAACACAACCCATAGCCAAAAGCTATGGCACCCAAAGGTTTTTGGGATTTAAATCGAGTGTCAATTGAAATAGATTGGCACTCCCGAGTGACTCAGATCCACTCATTAAGGAAGTAAAGTCTTTCGACCGTTTTACTTGGTACGTATACCTCTTAAGCTGTACCACTTCATTACCCATCATTTCACGATGAGGTATTGTTAGAGGTGCAAGTCTTGAACTTTAGAAACATGTTCATTATTTTGAATGTGAAATCCTACATGAACATAAAAATTCATACGTAGGTCATCTGCACCAAGGCGGGTGTCAACCGTATGAACGGTGATAGTAGCGTGTGGTCGAAACTGGGCCATGCGTTAGATTGAAAACTTAAATAGGGCGATCCTCATTGTTTCTTCTAACAAGGACAATGTTGCACCTGACCACTTTATTTAACCACACAGGATGTATCCATTCCATCCTAAAGGGAGTCAAGTCTCCCGAACGACACACTTGCTGATTTGTTTCAGAAGTTGTAGTCCAGACCAGTTGTAGGGTGACGAAAAATCTTGAAAAGTCATTGCTAAAATCGACTGAAAATCTACCAGGCCTCAACGTCAAACAGGGAAACTGGTAGTCAAAGCTTATCTCAATGAGGGAGATTTACTAGCCAAATGGAAAGCGCACCATGATACACAAAATGTCAGTGATTGATCAGATTCCCAGTGGATAACCTCCGGAAAGTTAAGATATCAGCTTTTAAGCCTGATGAACCTCAATCTTTATGGTTGACTTAACGGATTAGATGATTACCTCATGATTATCGATGATATCTGGACGTAATGTGTATCCTCCTAAGCACATTATTTTCTTACCGACATCTCACGATGTTAGGTACTGTGGGAGGCATTGGCTTGACCAATTGCGGGGTAGCCCGTGCGTTCTTTTTGGCACACATGTTCGATAGCTATATTTTTGGTGCTCGGTTCCCACTTGATTCCCGGTTCCTTTGAAGACTTACATTATGGTTCGAGACTCTCTGCTTCATTTTATTTGGTACGCTATTCGAGATTATATTTAGCTACTTTGTTCATATTATTTGCTTGAGGTTTGAGAAGTTAATTTCGGGGGAATGCAAGTGGGAGGTATGATTGATATTTACTCCAAATCGTGCCCATGCTAGTTTTTGGTTTGTTGGTTATTCGTCTGGTTCTACATACATGTTGAAGAAGTTATTATATGGTAGAAGATTATTATCGAGTTCGATTGTTTGAGGACAAGCAAAACTCTAGTGTGGGGTTGTTTGATATCGCATATTTCATACGCGTTTTCCTTAGCGATATCGGGCACATTTTGGTCCTTTTGGATACGATTTGGTGTTATTTCGATAAGTGTTGTGAAAGTTCGAGTTCTAAGACCAAGGAGATGAATTTTGAAGATATTTGATGGTTTTGATGATTTTCTATGGAAACGAGTGAAAGGGGTTGGTTCGATTCGAGTTTGGTTCGAAAACGAGTGATTTTATGAGTTTTATAGTCCGGATTCAGCAAAAAGGGTCTGGAGCGCCGCTCCAAAACATGGAGCGCTGCTCCAGTAGGCAGGAAAAATAGTTCGAGAGCTTTTAAAAGGCCAAAAATCAAGAATACAGCATATGGAGCGCCGCTCCATATGTGAAGCGCCGCTCCACCTTCAGCCGGGGTCAGATTTCACCTATTTAAAGCCCAATTTTTACCCTAATTAATGATTATTGCATCCAGACGAATTTCAGCAGCTTTTTGACGAAAAAGGGTGATTTTTGGAGAACCCCAAGATCATTCTAACACATCAATCATTCCGGAAACGCGTCTCGATCCGTTCATCATTCAAGAACACAATTTTCATTAGGTTTAATTCTTATCATCATTATGAATACTCTTAATTGTCTATTTGTGATTTTGATTTTAGCCATGGTTGGCTAAGCATTTAAATGTTTGTCTAGATTGAATATTCGTATATGTTTGGATGATACTTTAATGTTTGATTTGATTAATGCATGATAATTATGAGTTTTGATTAAGAACCATTCTTGTGGGTGTTGATTATTGTTACTAGGTTGATTAGTGATTTTGTTTGAACAAAGGGAACCCTGTTTCAATTTAGTACACTAGTTTTCAATTGATTTGTCTTAAACAATTAGGTGCTTACTGGACCAAGGGGTAAACCGGGTAACATAGATTAAACAAAATAGGGGTGAATTGTGTGGAGCGAACGTGTAACCAATTGAATCTTAATCTTATAATTAGTTAATTACTAAGTCACAAACGAAAGAGGTCTTTGGTGAAAGGGAACCCTAAGCCAATAAATCCTAGTTTGACGTGTTTGCTAAAAGAGAACTCTGGGTAAACCGACTCTGTAGTTGCATGTATTGATAAATTGAACTAGAGCTTAATAACAAATCATCCGACACTGCGAATAGGAGATCTAGGTGAACATTCTTTTATCTATTGAATTCAAATATCTTTACTTTTCGTTGAGTCTGCATTTATTTTCTATAAACTTAAAAACACAAAAATATTGTCTTTTACTTTTAATCAATCTTTGATTTGGCTAATCGTTAAATAGCCACAAAACAAATTATCTCGTACTTTCGATTTTCATAGATTCACTTAGTTTATTTTATTAGTAGCAATCTTAATTCTCGCGTTTAAAACTGTCCTTGGAACGATTTCGGAATTACCTACTTTATACTATTGCACGATCGGGTACACTGCCCGTTAGTGTGTAGTAATCTTTAAACCGGCATTTTCCAAGATAAATTATATACTAGATTTCACACATCACTACCCGAATCACGCCGCACTTCACTCGTTAACCCATGAGCAAGTGAAGTCTTTCGCCACCAAAAACACCGATGAGCGATAATTCAATCTCTTACTTATTAGTTTCGATCATCTCGGTTTCTGCACCACCATCTTCTAACACAAAGATCATCTTATTACACCATAAGACCAATTGAAGTATGCCACTCTTCAATTATAGGATTCTTTCATGAGACAAACACCGCCTCATTGATCAATCTAGACATGTTGCGATGCCCAGTACAAAACCATGGTGTACGAATCATCAACAACAGGATCATTACAAGGTCAAACACTATATGCGTTTTCAAAACAAGTTGCATTCATGATAAAAGGTGACGTCATAAACAACGTCAAATGTTTTACATCCAAAAGTATGCTTCTATGACTAGAAGCAAAGTTAATAGTGCGTGACCCTTAGGTCGTTACAAATCATAGTTCCAAAAGTAATAAAGTTTATGAATGCAAGATAACGTTCATGCGGTGACATCTCTAAAGCAGCGGGTGTCTACAGCAAGACTAGTACAACAGCGGAAGCGGCTAACCTTAAGCACCTGAGAAAAACATGCTTAAAAACGTCAACACAAAGGTTGGTGAGCTATAGTTTAAGTATAACAGTAATGTAAGGTAGGCCACGAGATTTCAGTGCTACAAAGAGCGTTTCAAAACAGTATGATAAAGTATATGTTTAACCGTGGGCACTTGGCAACTAACTTAACGTTTATAACCCCCTGAATGTACAATTGGCGAGTGCGTATGTTTACGAAGTATTAAACACCCGTTAAATGCTAGCGCTACTAGCCCGAGTGGGGATGTTAAACCCTATGGATCCATATCTAAGATTCGCGTTCACCGGTTCAAAAATCAATGACTAAACGTTACCGAGCTAAAGGGAATGTTTATGCCGTTGTATAACCCACACATATATAAAGTTTAAGTACTCGTGCCTAGTATATAAAACGTGAAATGCGCATGTATTCTCAGTTCCCAAAATAGTTAAAGTAAAAAGGGATGCTATAACTCACAGTGGTAATGTAGTAGTAAAGTTGAGTCGGGAAGTAAGCAAGTATGTAGGTCCGGAAAGTCCTCAACCTAAGTCAAATATTACTAAGTCAGTAAATCGTCCCAATAGGTTTAAATGTATGTAAATTAGGTCTTAAGGGTCATCACCATTCATCATCAAACAAAAAGTGTAAAGTAAGTTTCGTTCATGAAAAGAGTTTAAAACAAAGGCTGACTTCGGTCAGTCACCACGGCCTCTATACCTACTGAAATAAGGTGAGACTAGTGGCCATGGCTCCGTATATGAGTCCTTTAGTTGCTGTAAAAATTACAGAAGCAAACTCGTCTTTGTTTGACCGTGGTGACTGTTTAAGTGCGAGTAGGTCAGAATTTTCAGCACAACGTTAAAAGGACATAGTGACGTTCGGAGGGCCATAGATCCTAAACCGTAACTCGGATTAAGACGAGTCTTAAACGAAAAATTATCTAATTGAACAGAGATAACTGAAAATCAAATTTACAGTAGCCCAGGTATTCGGGTCTATTCTAGAAAATAGTAAACATTAGGTTCCGGTGGGTTCTTGGTGCTCGATGCTTATCACGGTTCTCATCCTTGATGCATATAGCTTCAAGTGTACAACTCGTTGATGTGTTTGCATCATCTTAACCAAGGTTTGACCATCGTAACTCTTGTGTAAGTCTAATACATGTAGCACAACTCATTTAAGTGTTGCAAGTAGCTTGATGAACTAAAGTTACATCAAAATCTTAGATCCGACACATACATGAACTATAAAAGTAATATTGAACTACAAACTTGAAAGTAAACTAACTAATCAAGATCTTAAGTTGTAGAACATAGTTATTAGTTAGATCTTGAAGATCCAAGACCCAAAAGTCTAGATCTAAAGTTATTAAGTTAAATCCTAAGTAATAACACATGAATCTTTACTTTAATGAAACCATAAGTTACAAAACTTAGATTTTCATCTTGTAAAGTGTATGTAAGCTTACAAGCTTTTGATTATGACAAAATAAGTAGACCATAAGCTATAGAACTTAGATCCATCACAAGTATATGAAGTTATAACTAAAAAGTTATACTTCCATGTTCTTGAACTTTTAAAGTTAACTTTAGTTCAAGAAAGTATGAGTTCAAGATTAACTTGTAATACTTGACCATTTAAACCATAATCACGAAATTAAACATGAACAAAATGAAGAAATAAATTACATCTACAAGTAAATAAGTCATGGTTGTTCATACTTTAAAGATTCAAGCCAAAGTCTTGATCTTTAAGAATGTAAACTTTAAGTTTATAACATGAATTCAAGTAATGATTTTTACAACACATGAACTTTAATCTTTTAACAAGTATTATGGAAGAATCAAAACATAAACTTGATTCTCCTTAGTTTCTTGTATGTTCTTGAATAACAAGATGGTATGAAGAATAAACTAACAAGTTTGATTCTTAACAACAAGTAAGTAAACAACAACAACTAACAACTACAAGTAATTAAACAACAACAAAGAACAAAAGATGATGATGATTATGTATGTATGTCACGGTTTTAAACAAGGGAAAAGAAGAGAGAAATAAACTTTGTTACTCACAAGTCTTGAGAGAAAAAGGAGAGAAAATGAG
Source organism: Rutidosis leptorrhynchoides (assembly GCF_046630445.1). Classification (NCBI taxonomy): domain Eukaryota; kingdom Viridiplantae; phylum Streptophyta; class Magnoliopsida; order Asterales; family Asteraceae; genus Rutidosis; species Rutidosis leptorrhynchoides. The sequence goes on from NC_092335.1 coordinate 502,856,513, forward strand.
ATGCAAGTTTGAAGTGTGTGAAATGAAATGAGAGAATGCAAGAGAGTAAGTAAAAAAAAAAAGTTTGAACCCTCCCTTGTAGCATCCAAAACCGACGGCTCCAAAGGGGATCAAGAGGAAGGAAAGTGTCCACAAGGTTCTTGCATATTTATGGCTCAAAAGTTGGTTACAAGGAGTGTTTTCATGAGAAAGATGTGCAAGTAACAAGTAACTAGATTCTTTACTAAGTTAATCTATCTAGTTTCATCTACATGTAATACTTACATGAGAGCAATGGGCTAATTAATCCATTAAGTGTGTAAGGTGGGCTCTTAAGTCCATTAATCATGAGTCCATTAATAAAAGACCAATTATGTAACAAATAATACATTAAAGCCCAAGTAATTAACTAGTAGTCTTAGTTAATTAAAATGATTAATAAAATTAATCATGAATGTAAATAATATTTAAAATATTATTCGTGAAAGTTTCGTGTGTCACAAAGACGTTTCGGGCATTTAAAGTCAAGTATGGTAACAAGTAAATGTATGTAAACAATACATTCATTAAATCACAAGTATTAATAATAAATATTGATAAGTAAACGTTGGAAAATCCAGGGTCGTTACATTACCCACTTGATAAAGAAAATTTCGTCCCGAAATTTTAAGCTGAGGTAGATGGAGGAGTCGGGAAAAGGTGAGGATACTTCTGCATCATTTGATCCTCTCGTTCCCAGGTAAACTCGGGTCCTCGTTTGGCATTCCATCGTACTCGGACGATCGAAATCTTATTGCATTTCAAAGTTTTGACCTTACAGTCCATAATTTCAACAGGCTCTTCCACGAAGTGGAGTTTGTCGTCAATGGTAAGTTCTTCCAGTGGTATGATGAGTTCGGGTGCAGCAAGACACTTCTTCAAGTTTGACACGTGAAAAGTAGGATGAACTGAGCTCAATTGAGTTGGAAGATCCAAACGGTAAGCAACGGGTCCAATACGTTCCAAGATTTCAAAAGGACCAATGTATCGTGGGTTTAACTTTCCACGTTTTCCAAAACGAATCACACCCTTCCAAGGTGCAACCTTCAACATTACACGGTCACCAACGTTGAATTCAAAGTCTTTACGTTTGAGTTCGGCATAACTCTTTTGACGATCGCGGGCAGTCTTAAGTCTCGCTTGAATCTGAGCAATCTTCTCCGTTGTTTCGTGGACTACCTCGGGACCGGTGATTTGCTTTTCGCCTACTTCGGCCCAACAAATAGGATATCAGCACTTGCAGCCATACAACGCTTCAAAAGGTGTGGCATTAATACTCGAGTGATAATTGTTGTTGTACGAGAATTCGGCTAACGACAAATGCCTTTCCCAGACCTTTCCGAAATCGATAACACATGCACGCAACATGTCTTCCAAGGTCTGAATCGTTCGTTCACTTTGCCCGTCGGTCTGTGGGTGATAAGCAGTACTCATGTCTAGACGGGTTCCCATGGCTTCTTGTAAGGAACGCCAAAATCTGGAAGCGAAACGGGGATCGCGATCTGAGATGATTGATAAAGGTACACCATGATGAGATACAACCTCTTTGATGTATAATTGAGCAAGTCTATCCATCATATCCGTTTCCTTCATAGCCAAGAAGTGTGCAGATTTGGTAAGACGGTCAACGATAACCCAGATGGTATCGTATCCGCCCACCGTCTTTGGTAGCTTGGTGATGAAATCCATTGTTATCCTTTCCCACTTCCATTGTGGGATCTCCGGTTGTTGAAGTAACCCAGAAGGTCTCTGATGTTCGGCCTTAACCTTCGAACAAGTCAAACACTTACCAACATAACTTGCAACGTCCTTCTTAAGATTAGGCCACCAATACTGTTCTTTAAGATCGTGGTACATTTTGCCTGCTCCGGGATGAATCGAATATCTCGACTTGTAGGCTTCATCAAGTATAAGGTTCCGTAGATCTCCATAAAGAGGTAACCAAATTCTTCCGGCATAACATCGGAGTCCAGACTCCCTAACCTCGAATCGAGAGACAAGTATGTTCAAATGTTCATGAGATATATTCTCCTCCTTGAGAGCCTCATCTTGGGCTGCTCGGATCTGGCTGTTGAGATTCGAATGGATGGTGATGTTCAGAGCCCTAACACGAAGAGGTGCCGTCCTCTCCTTTCGGCTTAAAGCGTCAGCTACAACATTGGCCTTGCCAGGATGATAGCAAAGTTCACAATCATAGTCGTTCAGCGTCTCGATCCATCGACGCTGTCTCATATTCAATTGCTTCTGATCAAAGATGTGCTGGAGGCTTTTGTGGTCGGTGAAGATAGTGCTCTTAGTTCCATACAAATAGTGTCTCCACAATTTGAGCGTAAAGACAACAGCTCCAAGTTCGAGATCGTGAGTAGTGTAATTCCGCTCGTGAATCTTCAGTTGTCGGGAGGCATAAGCGATAACCTTTGTGCGTTGCATCAGTACACAACCAAAACCACTTTTCGAAGCATCGCAATAAACGACGAAATCGTCACTGCCTTCAGGAAGAGATAAGATAGGTGCGGTGGTCAACTTATTCTTCAAGGTTTGAAATGCTGATTCGTGTGCGGGTTCTCAAATGAACTTCTTTCCTTTGTGAGTCAGTGCGGTTAAAGGACGCGAAATCAGAGAGAAACCTTCGATAAACCTTCGATAGTAACCGGCGAGACCTAGAAATTAGCGAATGTGAGTTGGAGTAGTGGGGGTCTCCCACTTGCTGATAGCTTCAATCTTGGCGGGATCAACTTTGATACCCTGGTTGCTCACAACATGACCTAGAAATTGGACTTCCTTTATCCAAAATTCACACTTGGAAATTTTTGCATAAAGTTGCTCTTGTCTCAAGAGTTCAAGTACTAGACGAAGGTGTTGTTCATGTTCTTCTTTGCTCTTGGAGTAGATGAGGATATCATCTATGAAGACGATAACAAACTTATCCAAGTAAGGCTTGCAGACACGATTCATGAGGTCCATGAATACAGCAGGTGCATTGGTTAAACCGAATGGCATTACAAGAAACTCATAATGACCATACCGAGTTCTAAATGCGGTCTTCATTACATCACTTTCCTTCACCCTCGACTGGTGATAACCGAATAGCAAATCGATCTTAGAGTAGACACTTGATCCTTGTAGTTGGTCAAAAAGATCGTTAATTCGGGGCAGAGGATACCGATTCTTGATCGTCAATTTGTTGAGTTTACGGTAGTCGATACACATGCAGAAGGATCCATCCTTCTTCTTCATAAATAAAACAGCTGCGCCCCAAGGCGAGAAACTGCGTTGGATAAATCCTCGATCTAACAGCTCTTGTAGTTGACTCTGTAATTCTTGCATCTCAGAAGGTGCGAGTCGATAAGGTGCGCGAGCTGCAGGTGCAGCTCCTGGAACTAAATCAATCTGAAACTCTACTGCTCTTGGTGGCGGTAATCCAGGAAATTCTTCAGGAAAGACATCGGAAAATTCATTCACAATTTGAACGTCGTTCACACTCTTCACCTCGGTTTCTACCGTTTTCACATGTGCTAGGACAGCAAGACGTCCCTTCTTCATGATGTTTTCCTTAGTTTCTTGTATGTTCTTGAATAACAAGATGGTATGAAGAATAAACTAACAAGTTTGATTCTTAACAACAAGTAAACAACAACAACTAACAACTACAAGTAATTAAACAACAACGAAGAACAAAAGATGATGATGATTATGTATGTATGTCACGGTTTTAAACAAGGGAAAAGAAGAGAGAAATAAACTTTGTTACTCACAAGTCTTGAGAGAAAAAGGAGAGAAAATGAGATGCAAGTTTGAAGTGTGTGAAATGAAATGAGAGAATGCAAGAGAGTAAGTAAAAAAAAAAGTTTGAACCCTCCCTTGTAGCATTCAAAACCGACGGCTCCAAAGGGGATCAAGAGGAAGGAAAGTGTCCACAAGGTTCTTGCATGTTTATGGCTCAAAATTTGGTTACAAGGAGTGTTTTCATGGGAAAGATGTGCAAGTAACAAGTAACTAGATTCTTTACTAAGTTAATCTATCTAGTTTTATCTAAATGTAATACTGAAGGTATTTCATATGCCCGAGAGACATAATAAATTAATGTGGCCAATATGTTATGATCCAAGTTGGGTCATACCCAATAACAAGCCATCAACACCTTGTATGTATTTATTTTAACGATTGGATCTTTAAAATTAATACTCGACACTTGAACTTTAGAAATTGGTTTTCTAAAGATAAAAATGCTTGAAATAATTATTTGGATAATTATAACTATAAGTTTAATTATTTACATGATTAAACTTTATGTGTGTGATACATTTTATAAAAGGGTTTATAAAATAAAGTGAAAGTAACAAGTAACTAGCAAGTTTAAAAAAAAAAAAAAAAAGGGGAAGGGGTGGTGGTGGCGGTTTTGGGGTTCCAAGACACCCCACCCCATGCTTGCTTGGTTAAATGTATCTTGCACTCAATGTACATGCATGCCTTCACACTTTTACACACACATTATTACTTGCATTTGAAAATCAAAAACTCTCTCCCATCTACCTCCTTTTGGCCGAATTTTTGGAGAGGAAGAAGAGGCTTCTTCAATTGATTTTTGCTTAATCTTTGGTGTCTAAATCCTAACCAAGTTCTAGGGTGTTGATTTGCAAAAGGCTTGTGGGTATTTCAAGCTTGAGACTTCAAGTTAGAAGTTGCTTTCATCATCATCTTCATCATCATCTTCTTCATCTTCACAACCTCCTAACTTGGAGTAGGTACATCCCTTATCTAGCTCTTTTATATTTGTAAGTATATTTCTAGACTTGATATGGTTTTGGGATTCATGTTTAAAAGGTTAAACAACATATTAATTTGTTTGTGAAAATTGCTTCCGCTTAAAAGTTAAAATCGGTTTTGACATGTACATATATGAAACTTGTTAATATGATGAATTCCAACAATGGCTTACATGAGAGCAATGGGCTAATTAATCCATTAAGTGTGTAGGGTGGGCTCTTAAGTCCATTAATCATGAGTCCATTAATAAAAGACCAAGTATGTAACAAATAATACATTAAAGCCCAATTAATTAACTAGTAGTCTTAGTTAATTAAAATGATTAATAAAATTAATCATGAATGTAAATAATATTTAAAATATTATTCGTGAAAGTTTCGTGTGTCACAAAGACGTTTCGGGCATTTAAAGTCAAGTATGGTAACAAGTAAATGTATGTAAACAATACATTCATTAAATCACAAGTATTAATAATAAATATTAATAAGTAAACGTTGGAAAATCCAGGGTCGTTACACATGTCCAATCCTAAATTCACATGTCAATGATCACCCTCGTACAAGATTTCACCGTCTATCTATGATTTTCCTTCCCAGCAATCAGAATATCCATCAGACGCCCTCGTAGACTCTTCATCAATGCTCCAGTGAGAACGCAGCCACAATCTCGAAGTATACTACCTTTTCAACTTTTCGCTTTCTCGTTGGTACACTGACCTCCTCATAGCCATGAATTTCATAAACCCATTTTCCCATCTCAAGCACGCTCGCACTGTACAAGTAAGAAATAAAACTGCGGTTACTCGAGAAGAAACTTGGTTCGTACCACCGGTTAGTCGCACATTTCTTTGCCATCGGAGAGTAAGACAAGTTTTCGAAGCCCTAGTGTTATCCGAAATCATCACACTAATCTTGAGGATATTGGAGAACAATGTCGCATAATCATCTCCACAACTCCACTTGTCGACTAACTCCCACTAGTTTGATAACTTCCGTCGGTTACCAAACTCATATCAAGTTCCCGACACCCTCAACGATCCTAGAAATCTCAAGTTCCATCATATTCCAATCATCTTGGAATATACGACCATACACTTGGTCACCCAGTTTCACAACACGCAAGCACCAAACTTCCCCGATACTCCCACTTTTGATTTCAACCCGATCCATCTGGTTAGTGATCCAACCGCTCTAACCCGAGGAAAAACAATCAACCTCCTGAGCTCCCATCACAAACCCACATCCCCGAAAAACACAGCTCGTATCACTCGAAGTTTCCGAGACAAAACAGTCTCGCACTTGTGTCATTAAACCCTAAAAAGGTTCAAACCTGAAACTGCCCAAATTCTGAAATTCGTATCTGCAAATTAAACGGTCCGATCAGCCTCAATTTTTCACCACATATCACATATGTATTTGTGTGTATAGCAATCATTGGTGCGTCGTTTTTAGATTTCCAACTTTGTCGTTTAAGTTACTCCGTACCATGCAATGAAATTTTTCAATATTAAGTCTCTTTTTTACTACGTATTGTCGGAAATTACAATTTATTAATGTAGAAATAACTTTTCTTGTTCAATCTTTTAATGACGATTTTCAAGACTGTTATTAGAAAAATATTTCATTATTTCAGATTTTTTAGTCTACAAGTAATCTATTAAAGTGGAAATACTCAAATATCGTTTTACCTAATTAAAAATGGCGAGCAATGGAGTGAGGGTAGAGAGAGGAAAATAAAGAGATGCCTGCAGCAGGCCTCTGCATTTTCAGGTGTTAAAAGAAGATCAGACCCCCATCCAATTATCACATCCTATTTCTTCCCCCCCTAACTTTTTGCAACTTGATCTCACCAAGAAACTAAATTTTATATTTTTTTTTTGAAATTTGGAATCTAAAATATGAACAAGAAAGAGAAACAAGTAGATGAATTTTTCTGATTGGTGGAAATGGGTTACTGAATTGAGAAAGAATGCCATTCTGTTGATGTTTATCCACTCTTATTATTCTCAAAGGTCTTTTTCTATTTCATAAATACAATCATCCTTCTTATTTTTAATTTATTTATTTATTACTTTTATCTGATTCATGTGCGATCATTTGTGAATATCTTAATAACAATTTGACTAGTTAGCTTCTATTTTTACTTGTTCCTGTTATGTGCATGAATTTTATATCAGGGCGAAGTGAATTAGGGTAAAGTGATAGTAAGTGTGTTGTTGCCTGTTGGGACTAATCATGCTCATATACCACTTCTTGTTATCAATCTCACTGCATAAAAAACCCACAATTTTGTAGATCGTTTTAAGCTCAACATATAAGCCCACGAGCCCATAAGTCTCTTACTACTCTAAACAAATTGGTAATAGAACGAGGTTCCCTTAAGCTTATATGCACACATTTGTTTCTTCCCATATTTGAAGTGGAACACACAATCCTATTAGCTCCAACAAATATTGTATACATCAATAATAAATCACACAAAACAGAAATAACACTACACACACACACCATAACACGACACACAGCGTTTTACTTGAAAAACCTCTCAAACGAAGATAATAACCACTTGACCCGTAAGTCACTTGATACTTTTCACTTTATACGAATAAAATCTATAAGAATGAAAACTTTTCTTAATACTCTTGAACATGGTCACACATATGTAACCCTCACACAACTTTAAATGGTTGATTACAAAATGAAATTCGCTGCAGTAGTTATTGAATCATCGACGATCACACATGACGACGATAGACGACTCTAATAAACTCTGTTTTCTTACTCAAACTCCTTACTTGAAACCCTTACATAACTCCTATATTTGTATAGACAAAAAAGGATATATAGTTTCTTAATTTGATTACAATTCAAATTCTTAAATAAAATATCTTATTCTCGAATCTATCTATTTTAGTAATTAGAATCATACTCTAACAAAGCGTCGATCGGGTTAGCTAATGCAACAAAGTTGATACAATCATACTATACGTCGAACTGGTGTAGAAAATCAAAACAATTAGTTGTTTATATTTGTAATAAATACAATCAAGTACTATGAGTGTTATTTTTTATACAGACCTTAAAATGATGTCGTCTTGAGGTTGTTGGTTATATTTTGGCTAAAAGAATTGATAAGATTGTTTGTCCTACATTGGTGGATGGAAGAAATGGGGGGTGAACTCTTTGAGTATAAAATGAGTTTTGTCCCACATTGGTAGATGGATGAAAGTGTGGGTGACTCCCTTAGTTATAAAAGGGGAGGTCATGTGCATACTTTCAATTTGCACCAATCAATACACTTTGAGTATTTGATCATTTCTTTCTTTCTTACCCTTGTTTGAGAGTTGTATTAGTTAAATACTTTGGAGAGTGTAGTTAGCTTAAGAGAGTCGTCTATATCATTCTAACAATTTGTGATATAGTGTATTTCTTCTGTTTTGGAGTTTTCACGTTAAATTCTTGTGTTGTGGATTGTTCTTATTTCTTTAATATTTTTCATTGGGTGGTTGTTGGGAATTAGTGATACCGTAATTTCCCAACAACTGAGAGTGTCAGGTTTGACGGGAGTGGATCGTCCACATCAGAAACGAGTTCTATTGATCGTATAGGGTATCTGATTAGACAATATTTTTTCTGATTCAGAGTAAGTGGTGTCAAGAATTTGTAGTGGACCGGGTGTTGGATTTTCTAATTTAACGGATCATGTGCGCCACTCCACTACATCTGTCTGCCAGTCGAAACGTGGGTAAAATCAGAGAAAGTGTTGTTTATAGGATACGGATACGATGTCGAAGTTTAGTCCAATGAGATTTAATGTAGAGAAATTTGATGGGAGAATCAATTTTGGCTTGTGGCAAGTTCAAGTCAAGGATGTGTTGATTCAATCCTATTTACACAAGACTTTGAAAGGTAAACCCACATTTGTTTCCGGCAGTGATTCTAGCAGTAAGTTCGATGAAGAAGAATGGGATGATATGGATTTGAGGTCGGCAAGTGTGATTTATTTGTGTCTTGCAAAGAATGTGCTTGCAAATGTGCACGAGTTATTAACGGCTAAGGAACAGTTTCATACTTTGCGTATGGATGGTGGTTCAAAGATTTCATATCATCTGAGCATTCTGAATGGTATTGTTTCAGAACTGGAGGCTATTGGAGTTAAAGTTGATGATGAAGATAAAGATTTAAGGTTGATATTATCATTATCATCGTCCTATGAGCACATGAAACCTATTTTGATGTATGGAAAAGAAACTCTGAAGTTTGAAGACGTTACTAGCAAGCTCCTATCTGAGGAGAAAAGACTGGAAGGTAACGGAGTCTCGTCATCAGAGAGTACGGTACTGTTGTGTTCGGATAGGAGGAATGAAAACTTCGGAAGAATCTGGTATGCTGGAGGTGCGGGAAGACTGGGCATGTAAGAGTTAATTGTCCAGGTGGAGCTAATTCGGCAAATGGCTCCAAAGGCGCTAATGATTTCTCCGTTGTTACGGAGAGTGACGAATTCCTTTAAAGTCATGTCATCCGCATGGTGTGTCCGCGCCACCATGGAAAGAGATGTTCGTTAGCGGTTCCACAATTGCACATGGGCACTGGTTTGGCCTTAGTGCAGGTTGTGTGGTGGAAACTGATGTTGAAGCTGATGGAACTTCCGGGAAAGCCAAACGGGAAAGTTGCACCGTAAATGTTCAGCTGGTTATTCAACATGTGCCGAGATGAAATTCTTAGAATGAGATCTTCTAAGTGGTTATACTCTTACGGAGGAGTATGATAGTTCTTTTAGAATTATGATTGTCTGTGATGACAATGATTGTCGCTTTTGACAATGTTCGATATAGATGCAAATTTTATCTCCTGGGTTAGAGATAATGTCAGCGGCATGAAGATGAGGATCTTGAAGTTGTCGCCGAGGAAGCATATGCGTCGGTTATTTTTGCAATGTGGAAGCATGGTTATATTCTTCTATCCAAAAGGTGGAGATTTGTTGCTTATATTTTGGCTAGAAGAATTGATAAGGTTGTTTGGCCCACATTAGTGGATGGAAGAAATTGGGGAGGTGAACTCTTTGAGTATAAAATGAGTTTTGTCCCACATTGGTAGATGGAAGAAAGTGTAGGTGACTCTCTTGGTTATAAAAGGAGGTCATGGGCATATTTTCAATATGCACCAATCAATACACTTTAAGTATTTGATTATTTCTTTCTTACCCTTGTTTGAGAGTTGTATTAGTTATTTACTTTGGAGAGTGTAGTTGGCTTAAGAAAGTCGTCTATATCACTTTAACAATTTGTGATATAGTGTATTTCTCTCTTGGAGGCCCGTGGTTTTTCTCCTGTTTTGGAGTATCCACGTTAAATTCTTGTTTTGTGGATTGTTCTTATTTCTTTACTGTTTTTCATTGGGCGTTTGTTGGGAATTAGTGAGACCGTAATTCCCAACAGAGGTGTTTGTCACTTAAGCTTAGAACTTAAGTTTAAGTAGTTCTCTTCTCTGTACGTTTAATGTTTCAGTTTAAGGCCAATTTATGTAGTAATATTTTAAAATGATACCGATTCATGAAAAAAGAGTACAACTTGACCAAGTTTCACACTTTTACATTTTCAAATACAACCATGTATCACAGTTTTGCACAAATTGGTATCAAGCTTAAACCATATTGCATAAACCTGCATCAAGTTGAAACTTGGTTTAGTGAATTTGTAGCAAAGAGTTAATAACATTAATCTGTAAAAAATTGAAGCTTGATTGCATAAAAATAGTTGTGCATTGCAATGTATTGTTTTAATGAGATTTTGATAAATTTCTTCAAAGGATTTATGCCGTGTTACTCATTTTTATTGTAGTAACATTATTTATGGGATGTAATTGACATGATTGTGAAAATTGAAGAATACAATTATATGTATATGTATATGTATATGTATATATGTATTTGTTAAGATAGCGGAATGACCGTTGAAGGTTTTTTTATTTTTTATTTATTTTGGTATTCTTTCTTCATGCGGTTCGCTTTAATTTTCTGAATCCTAATTTGTTCCTATATGCTGTTTTTAAATTGTTATTTATGCTTGTGATAATGCTAAAAACGAACATATATTTCATAGCATTATCCCTCAAGAAAGACAAGCTTTTAGTTGCAATTGTTCTATTTACAAGTAATATTCGTTTAAATAATAAAAGGTGAAGACAAAAGACAGATTCGACGAATTGAAGACGCAAACGACCAAAAAGCTCAAAAGTACAAAATATAATCAAAGTGGTTCCAATTATTGATGAGAAACGTCTCAAAATTACAAGAGTACAAGACGCGAAACGCAAAGTACAAGATATTAAATTATACGCAAGGACGTTCGAAAATCCGGAACCTGGACCAGAGTCAACTCTCAACGCACGACGCAACGGACTAAAAATTACAAGTCAACTATGCACATGAATATAATATAATATATAATTAATTCTTAAAATTAATATATATATTATATTATATTATAAAACCGTCGGCAAGCTAGGAGCCAAGCTTGTGTGAGCTGGAATCCACAGCTCCGCACTCGCGGAGCTTATAAAGGCAAGTTCGGAGGTCAAATAGTAAACGTGGGCCTATAAAAGGCCGAGCATTCGGCCGATTTTTACACATCTTTTTCCTTCTTCTTACTCAACGTATAATATTTATATTTATATTATAATTTTAATTTTAATTTTAATTTCTAGTAATAAGGGTATGTTAGCGAGTGTTGTAAGGGTGTAAGTCGAAATTCTGTCCGTGTAACGCTACGCTATTTTTAATCATTGTAAGTTATGTTCAACCTTTTTAATTTAATGTCTCGTAGCTAAGTTATTATTATGTTTATTTAAAACGAAGTAATCATGATGTTGGGCTAAATACTAAAATTGGGTAATTGGGCTTTGTACCATAATTGAGGTTTGGACAAAAGAACGACACTTGTGAAAATTAGACTATGGGCTATCAATGGACTTTATATTTGTTTAACTAAATGATAGTTTGTTAATTTTAATATAAAGATTTACAATTGGACGTCCCTATAAATAACCATATACACTCGATCGGACACGATGGGCGGGATATTTATATGTACGAATAATCGTTCATTTAACTGGACACGGGAATGGATTAATAGTCTATGGAATTATTAAAACAGGGGTGAAATTATGTACAAGGACACTTGGCATAATTAATAACAAATTATTAAAACCTTGGGTTACACGCAGTCGATATCCTGGTGTAATTATTAAACAAAGTATTAAGACCTTGTTACAGTTTAAGTCCCCAATTAGTTGGAATATTTGACTTCGGGTATAAGGATAATTTGACGAGGATACTCGCACTTTATATTTATGACTGATGGACTGTTATGGACAAAAACCAGACGAACATATTAAATAATCCAGGACAAAGGACAATTAACCCATGGGCATAAAACTAAAATCAACACGTCAAACATCATGATTACGGAAGTTTAAATAAGCATAATTCCTTTATTTTCATATTTAATTGCACTTCTAATTATTGCACTTTTATTTATTGTTATTGTATTTAATTGCACTTTTAATTTTCGTACTCTTTAATTATCGTAATTTTATTTTATCGCACTTTTATTTATTCGCAATTTCATTATCGTTATTTATTTTAAGCTTTAAATTAAGTCTTTTATTTATTTAATATTTTACATTAGGTTTTAACTGCGACTAAAGTTTTAAAATCGACAAACCGGTCATTAAACGGTAAAAACCCCCCTTTATAATAATAATATTACTTATATATATTTGTATTTTTATAAATTAAAAAACTAATTTAGCGTTAAGCTTTGTTTAAAAGATTCTCCGTGGAACGAATCGGACTTACTAAAAACTACACTACTGTACGATTAGGTACACTGCCTATAAGTGTTGTAGCAAGGTTTAGGTATATTCATTCTATAAATAAATAAATATATTGTGCAAAATTGTATCGTATTTAATAGTATTTCCTAGTAAAAATAAAGCTATTTCATATACACCTCGCATAACATCAAGTATTTTTGGCGCCGCTGCCGGGGAACTTTAACTCCGAAAGCGCAACGCTAATGATATAAAAAATATATAATAATAATATAATTTTGTAAAAGTTTTTATTAAGTCCTTCGTAAGAAAATATAAGTTTTTAAAATATAAAAATATAAAAATACAAAAAGAGTTTGTTAAAAAAATATATAAAGTTTAAAAAAAAGTATTTTTTACTTTTGAGTTTAAAAATAAGTATTTTATTGTTTTATAAAAATATTTAGTTATATTTATATTATATATATATATTTGATTAAACAGAAAAACATAATAAAAATATAAAAAAAAAACTGAACTTGTAAAAAACGAACCCTTTCTCAACTTAAATTTGACCCTCCGCGACCCGCGGAGGTTTTGAACTGGGACTATCCGCACTCGCGGAGGTCCTCTGACAGGCCATAGGAAGCCCTAGTTCAGCATTAATTACGGGTTATTATTATTATTTAATTTAAAACCCTAATTAGGTTTTTAATATTTAATTAGTTAGTTTAGATTTAATTAATTTGTATTTTTAGTTTATTTAGTTTAATTAAATTATAAAATTAATAGTTTTATAAAATAAATAATATAAAAATAATATTTTTATAAAAATTGTACTTTTTTACAACTTTTAGTATATTTTTATATTTTGTCCCTTTTTAATTGTTTTAGCGTAATTTTTGTATTTTTCGCTTATATTTAGTTTTTAGACATAGTTTTTGCCATAGTTATTTTTACTTCTAGATTTTTAGGCTTTGCCGTAAAATCCCTTAAGTGCTTTTTCTTTAGACTAAGATTTAGGTGCTTTAGAATTTTGCGACGCCGTTTTTAATTTTTAGTTCCTTTTTAAGATATTGCCATTTGGGATATAGTTTTACTTATAAGCTTTAATATTTTTAGACGCAACTTTTAATTCTTAGTTTTTAGTTCCTTTTTAAGTTTCAACACGCTACTTTCTTATTTTTATTTTTCGACGCCTTTTACCTATGTATCAATTATCACTCCAATTAGTAATCTCAATTTGCAATTTTAATTTTAAGTTAGTGATAATAATAAGGTTGGGTTAGTCGAGTGTTTTAAAGTTTTATAAGTCACTCTTTTTCTTTCTTATTTCTCCAATTTTAATACCGACGCGCTCTTTTTTTTCTTATTTCTCGCCATTCTAGTTTTTAGGACATAGAATTTTCTACTTCTTCTCTAAACCTTTCCAACAAGACCTAGTCCATTCAATAACTCCTCCCATTTGGGTCTTTAAATTACGAAAAATTATTTTAAGCAGTTAAATTGATAGACATCAAAATTTTCTGGTTCGTAGTAATAGTTAGATTTGTACGTGGACCGGGTTATTGGAGCCAAACAGTACTCAATTATATTGAGACCAAACGAATCCTGCCCCTCTGCTGCATCTTTTGGCTATTCGAAACGCGGGCAAAATCAGAAAAGTCTATTAATTGGATAACTTATATAATTTTTCTTTCTTTTTAAAAACTAATAGGATATTCAGTGAATGCACCGAGCAAAACGTTCACCACCTTTTGTACGTTCACCACCTGTAACTCGATCAAGACATCTAGCTAATGTTATCGCCGTTGATTTTTCTTTAGAATCGTCATCCAGTCGACCAAGTACTCCAAATCAAATTTCCGATAATCCATTTTTTGAACCCGACCTCACAATTGAGAATCCGGAGAATATTCAGGGACGATTCATAGATCCTGAACCACTAATCTTTCCTCCGGAACCACCAATCATTCAAACAGAGATTGTTGAGGAACGAACCATTAAATCAGAATCCTCTGGTGATTCAGATTCAACAAATTCAATCATGGAGAATCTGGAACCTTTAAGTATGGAAGACCGAATGAGAGCTAAACGCACTGGCCAAGGTCACGCAATTACTCATCCAGACATTAATGCGCCAGATTATGAAATCAAAGGACAAATTCTACACATGGTGACTAATCAATGCCAATTTAGTGGTGCGCCGAAGGAAGATCCAAATGAACATCTTCGTACCTTTAATAGAATTTGCACTCTATTTAAAATAAGAGAAGTTGAAGATGAACAGATATATCTCATGTTATTTCCCTGGACTTTAAAGGGAGAAGCCAAAGATTGGTTGGAATCGTTACCTGAAGGGGCGATTGATACATGGGTCGTTTTAGTTGAAAAATTTCTTAACAATTCTTTCCGGCATCTAAAGCCGTAAGACTTCAACGAGAAATTTTTACGTTCACACAGAAGCCAAATGAAACTCTATATGAGGCATGGACAAGATTTGGTAAATTATTAAGAGAATGTCCGCAACATGGTTTAGACACTTGTCAAATAGTACAAATATTCTACCAGGGATGCGACATCACTACAAGGAAAGACATTGATATAGCAGCTGGTGGTTCCATTATGAAGAAAACAGAAACTGATGCTTACAAAATTATTGATAACACTGCTTCCCACTCACATGAGTGGCACCAAGAAAAAAATATCGTTAGATCATCTAAAGCAGCTAGAGCCGATTCTAGCCATGACTTAGATTCCATTTCTGCAAAGATAGATGCTGTCGAGAGACGAATGGAAAAGATGACTAATGATATTCACTCAATACGAATTAGTTGTGAGCAGTGTGGAGGACCACATTTGACAAAAGATTGTCTTAGTATTGAACTAACAATGGAACAAAGAGAGAATGTTTCATACATAAACCAAAGGCCTGAAAATAATTATCAGAATAATTATCAACCGCCAAGACCGATTTACAACCAAAACCAGAATTATAATCGAAATGTTCCATACAACAACCAACAAGGTCCTAACAATCAACAAGTATCCAATAATACTTACAATCAGCAAAGACCTAATTTTCAAAACAAACCACCACAAACCGATGATAAAAAGCCAAATTTAGAAGATATGATGACGAAGCTAGTTGAATCTCAAACACAGTTTTTCACATCTCAGAAACAAACCAATGAACAAAATGCTCAAGTATTTAGAAATCAACAAGCTTCTATTCAAAATCTGGAACAAGAAGTGAGCAACCTAGCAAGGTTAATAGGTGAAAGAAAACCGGGAAGTCTACCTAGTGATATAAATGCTAACCCCCGGAATGAAACAGCTAAAGCCATTACCACAAGAAGTGGTATTACACTTAAACCACCTGAAATACCTGTAATTTCTAATGAAGATATTCCTACTCCACAAGAACCACAACCTGATCAAGATAAGGAAAAAGAACCGGTAGTTGAAAAGGTTAATGAAGATAACACAGTTAAAGCTAAACCTTATGTTAAACCATACCAACCACCACTTCCTTACCCGAGTAAAATGGAAAAAGAGAGACTCGAAGCCGAGCAATCCAAATTCTTGGATATGTTTAAGCAGATAAATGTAAATCTTCCTTTCATTGATGTGATTTCAGGAATGCCTAGATATGCTAAATTTCTGAAAGATCTAATCTCGAATACAAAGAAAATGGAAGAACTCTCGGCTGTTACTATGAATGCTAATTGTTCAGCAGTGATGTTGAATAAGATACCAGAAAAACTATCTGATCCAGGAAGTTTCACAATTCCATGTTTTCTGGGTAGTCTTAGTTCAATAGAAGCATTGGCAGACTTAGGTGCTAGTATAAATTTAATGCCGTATTCACTATACACTAAACTAGACCTTGGAGAATTGAAACCAACAAGAATAAGCATACAACTAGCCGATAGATCAGTAAAATATCCTAGAGGGATAATGGAGAACATGCTAGTTAAAGTTGGTACTTTAGTATTTCCAGTAGATTTTGTTGTTCTGGACATGGAAGAAGATTCTCAAGTTCCTCTCATATTAGGAAGACCATTCTTAAACATGGCTAAAGCAATGATAGACGTGTTCGGTAAGAAACTGACCCTAAGTATAGAGGACGAGAGTGTTACCTTTTCAGTTGATAGAGCTATGCAACAACCGCAATCTGCAGATGATACATGTTATTATATTCAAACTATAGAATCACATGCAGAATTGTTAGAAGAATTTCCAGAATTACAAGGAACAGGAGAATGTTCTTTAGGAGAAGGAACTGAACCAATTGATGAAACTGAAATGTTAGCTACACTTATGGCTAATGGATATGAACCAACAACAGAAGAAATTCAAATGCTAAAAGAAGAAGACGGATATCGATATAAATCATCGATAGAAGAACCTCCGACATTAGAGTTAAAGCCTCTTCTAAACCATTTGGAATACGCTTATTTACATGGTGAATCTGAATTACCTGTAATAATATCGTCTTCTCTTACTGAAAATGAAAAATCTCAACTCATTTCTGTGCTAAAAGCTCATAAACCAGCTATTGCATGGAAGATTCATGATATTAAAGGAATAAGTCCTTCATATTGCACACATAAAATCGTTATGGAAGAAGGTCATAAAACGTTTGTGCAACGCCAATGAAGACTAAATCCGAATATGCAAGATGTTGTTAAGAAAGAAATTATTAAACTGCTAGATGCAGGTTTAATTTATCCAATTTCTGATAGTCCATGGGTAAGCCCAGTTCAATGCGTACCTAAGAAGGGTGGCATGACTGTTATCACAAATGAGAAAAATGAGCTTATTCCTACTAGGACTGTAACAGGATGGCGTGTTTGTATTGATTATAGAAAATTAAATGATGCCACCAGAAAAGATCACTTTCCCTTACCTTTCATTGATCAAATGTTGGAAAGATTAGCCGGAAATAGTTACTATTGTTTTCTTGATGGTTTTTCCGGATATTTTCAAATTCCAATAGCACCCGAGGACCAAGAAAAAACCACGTTCACGTGCCCTTATGGTACTTTTGCTTACAAACGCATGCCATTTGGACTTTGCAACGCCCCTGCAACCTTTCAAAGGTGCATGATGGCGATTTTTCACGACATGATAGAAGAATGCATGGAAGTTTTCATGGATAACTTTTCAGTCTTCGGTGATACATTTGAATCATGTCTAGTTAATCTTGAACGAATGCTTATTAGATGTGAACAATCAAATCTAGTTCTTAATTGGGAGAAATGCCATTTCATGGTTAAAGAAGGCATCGTTCTTGTTCATAAAATTTTAAAGGAAGGAATTGAAGTGGATAGAGCTAAAGTAGATGTAATTGCTAAACTTCCACATCCCACCAATGTTAGAGGAGTTAGGAGTTTTCTAGGGCATGCCGGTTTTTACCGACGTTTCATAAAAGATTTTTCTAAAATTGCCACTCCTATGAATAAACTCCTAGAAAAGGATGCTCCATTCATCTTTTCCGATGAATGTATCAAATCTTTTGATATTCTTAAAGAAAAACTCACTAATGCGCCGATTATGATAACTACAAATTGGAATCTACCATTTGAACATATGTGCGATGCAAGTGATTTTGCAATGGGAGCCGTTTTAGGACAACGGATTCAAAAACGATTTCAACCTATATATTATGCTAGTAAGACGTTACAAGGAGCACAAACGAATTACACAACTACTGAAAAAGAACTCCTTGCTATTGTCTTTGCTTTTGACAAATTTCGATCATATCTCGTTCTAGTTAAAACGGTGGTCTAGACTGACCATTATGCTCTTAGATACCTATTTTCGAAACAAGATGCTAAACCAAGATTAATCCGTTGGATCTTACTCTTACAAGAGTTCGATATTGAAATCCGAGATAAAAAGGGAGCAGAAAATCTCGCCGCTGATCATCTTTCTCGTCTTGAAAATCCCGAATTAGAAGTTCTAAATGAATCGGCCATACAAGACAACTTTCCTGATGAATATCTATTGAAGATAGATTATAATGAAATTCCATGAAAAAGGATTATCGTACCAAAAACGAAAGAAATTCTTTAGTGATATAAAACACTATTTCTGGGAAGATCCACATTTGTTTAAAAGTTGTCCAGATGGAATAATACGCCGATGTGTATTCGGAGATGAAGCTAGTAAAATCTTAAACCATTGTCACACAGGACCAACAGGAGGGCATTATGGGCCTCAACTAACAGCAAGAAAAGTTTACGATGCTGGATTCTATTGGCCTAAATTTTCAAAGACGCACACCTTCTTTGCAAATCCTGTGATGCATGTCAAAGGGCCGGAAAAATAAATCAACGTGATGAAATGCCACAAAATGTCATTCAAGTATGTGAAGTATTTGACATTTGGGGTATTGACTTTATGGGTCCATTTCCAAAATCTCATAATAATCTATATATTCTCGTAGCCATTGATTATGTATCTAAATGGGCGGAAGCACAAGCTCTCCCAACTAACGATGCACGAGTTGTAGTCAACTTTTTAAAATGTCTTTTTGCAAGGTTTGGAACACCGAAAGCTTTAATAAGTGATCGGGATACTCATTTCTGTAATAATCAACTTGAGAAAGTTCTTAAAAGATATGGAGTAACTCATAAAATCTCCACTGCTTATCATCCACAGACAAGTGGACAAGTTGAAAATACCAACCGAGCTTTAAAACGTATTCTAGAGAAAATCGTAGGATCAAATCCGAAGGAATGGTCCATTAAATTGGAGGATGCACTCTGGGCTTTTAGAACAGCCTATAAAACTCCAATTGGAACCACACCTTTTAAACTCGTTTACGAAAAAGCATGTCATCTTCCAGTAGAAATTGAACACAAAGCATTTTGGGCTTTGAAGACATGTAATCTTGATTTACATGAAGCTGGACGTCTACGGTTAAGTCAACTAAACGAATTAGAAGAATTAAGACATGAAGCATACGAAAATTCGTTAATCTATAAGGAAAGAACGAAGAAATGGCATGATAAAAGAATCAGAAGTTCAAAAGAATTTAAAGAAGGAGATAGAGTTCTTCTTTTCAATTCACTATTCAAGCTATTTCCTAGAAAATTGAAATCAAGATGGTCTGGACCATTCATAGTCAAAAGAGTTTTCCCATACGGCACAGTAGAATTAATAAATTCAAATGGATTTGAATTTAAAGTTAATGGTCACAGAGTTAAACATTACATAGATAGTCCGATGGAAGTCGACAACGAAGTAAATCACAATTTTGACACCACAGCTAACTAAGTGTGGGGAGAATCAAGTCTTTAAAGGATAATATGTATTTCTGTTAGAGTTAGATTTTCTGTTTTCGTGTAGTTCACGAAAATGGAACCCGAATGATCTTTCCCTAGCAGACCCCAAAGAACTAGTCTTCTCCCCCCATTCTGAATTTTTATTTTTTTTAGGTTTTACGAAATGAAGACTTCCTGTGAATTAAACCATGGTCTAATGCTACACGCTTTGATCACTAAACGTAATAATGACACCCTTCCAAGTGAAATAGTATCATTAATCAGAGGTAAATTGGACGGAGTAAGAAAAGAATCCAGATGCGAAAATAATAAGTTACAATTTGGTAAAGGAAAATCAAAATCCGCAGTGAAAAGAAGAGCACAACACCTTGAAAGATGTCACAAATGCGAAAAATGGTCACACGAAGGTAAATGTTCAAATAATCAAACCTATTCAAACACCGAATTTGTTACTTTATGCAGAGACGGACCGTTCATATTTTTGGAAGAAAAAACGATAAATGCTCGAGGTTACGCCTATGTAGCCATGGAAAATCAATTAGTCCGACTATCTTATGAATGGGCTAGAGCATATCACTAAGAAATATATTTCACAGGTAAGTTTGTACAGCTTTTATTTTTATTTTTATTTTTAACCTTTTGATAATAAACGCTAATTTGTTCGCTATAAAGTATTAAATTGATATTCGATAAAATTAGGTCTTGCGACCGAAATTATTGATATCATACAAAAATTTATTACATCACTGCGAAATTTACCGTTTATTCTTAAGGTATAAATATCTTTAATCAATCAACCTAAAATATTTCAAAAATTCGTCATGAGTTAAATTAGGTTATGAAACCGAAATTACTTTACCGAAAAGAGGGGCGTGTGTTTTTGATAATATTTGATTGATTAAAGTGGAATAAAAGCCAAAAAGATTTTTAATTTTATTTTTATTTTATTTTTAAAATTAATATATTAATATTAAAATAATATTGTAAACTTGTTAAAATTAATATATATATTTAAAATTGTAAATATTTGAAAAAATTAATATTTTAATATAAGTTTGTATCTATAAAAACAAAAATATAATTTAAGTTTGGTGTGAATTTTTAATATGAATTTTTTTAATTTTATGCATTTTAAATATAAGTTTGGTGTGAATTTAAAAACAAAAATTTACTTTATTTCGCTAAGTTAAAAATATGATTTTTAAAATTCGTCGTAAGTTGAAGACTAGGTCTTTGAACCGAAATTGCTTTACCCAAGGGAGGGACGAGAACTTTTATTATCATTATTTTTAATCTTATTGAATTAAAGTATGCCAAAAACATTAAAAAAACCCAAAAATCTTTGCTTTTAAAACCGCGCTTTGAATTGACAAATTTTAAAATTTTGTCGAGGGACGGACTAGGACATCGATCCGAAACGCCCTCATCCTAAAAAGAAACAAAATTTTAATTTTTAAATTAATTTTATGTTTTATAAAGTTATAAGGTTTTATTAAAAAAAAAAAATAGCCGCGACTCGCGGAGGTTTAAATGGCCCCACCACCGCACTCGCGGAGCTTAGAAAATCCAGAAAAAAAAATATAACTGGTCGAACAGACCAGTTTGTACACCAACAACACCTATTTTTCTGCAAAAAACACACACAAAAATCGCCCAAATTCGCCATTTTTCATCAAATCTTTCATAAAATCGCAATGAGAAGACTATTATCAAGGAATTACTCAAGGAAATCGGTAAATTTCTACACCTAAACACCATTTAATCCGAATTTTAGTGTTCTTGAACAATTTCATACATAATTCGATTTTGATGCTTTCTAGTGTAATAATGCTTCAATTGTTTGTGTATTATGCTTATATAACCTAGATTGATGCTATTTAACATGATTAGAAGCTTTGAACTTCAATTTTTGAGTAATCTAGGGTTTGTGTTCTTGAGCAAAATTAGGGCTTTTTGATATAAACAGGTTATGGTCGAATTTTGTTGTTAGTTTATGCTAAATTGAGTAGTGTAACATGTTTAAGTTGCTAAATGATCAAAACTTTGATCCTAAACATGATTTATGAAGATTAAAGTGGACTTTTTGAACCAAAATTGCATGAACTTGATTTAATTGATATGAATGCCATGAGGAACTTATTTAATTGTTATAATGATTGTTTTTGACATGTTTTAAAAGATAAATGCGAAGAAACTTTGTATACATTTTTGTAAAAGAATATTTATAAAAGTGTAGAATTGTTAATATTTTGAAAATGTGTATAGAGTTTAATATGGATTAAACATGTCATTGTAATTGTTTAGATTTGTTATTTTGCTAAAACTAATGCATATTTGGATGCACAAAAATTGTGTTTGATATATTTTGCAGACTGAAAGGGGTGAATCTTCATCCCAGACTCGCAATGCTCCTCCGGAAGATGCAAATCAACAGAAAATTAATAACCAATACCGACAAGATATGCCTCACCCAATTGTTTCATATTCAAACATTCATGAGGCAGATTTACATCCGAATTTGAGATTTGATAGATATTGGATAGACTATCCAAAATATCAAAAGAACCTGCACAACCTTGTGTCTAATAATGTTGAGGTACCCAGAGTTATAGATTGGGCACCATTAGAGGTAGTGGAATTGGCCGAGCCAATCAGGGAATTACTTACTCAAAGGTATGGTAATTCTACTTTTAGTGATTGGGTAAGTTTATTCAACATGCGTAGACCTGTGTATAGAGAATGGTGTATAGAGTTATTGTGTACTATTGAAATAAATGATCGGGTAGATACTTTAACCGATCGTAGTTTTATTAGATTTTTATTAGGAGGGGAGATGCGCCATATGTCCTTACTAGACATGGCTCGGGCTTTAGGTATATATACGCCCGAGGAGCTAGCATTTTATGATTGTCAGAGGTTAATAGTTTATGGTAGGAGGGTGGATGAGAATTTTGATACAAATGACGTATGGAGTAGGATGACTAGCCATCGCCGATTCCAGGGAGGATTATACTCCTATCTTGATATTGATAGAGCTGAATTAAGAGTAATCCATAGGTTTTTAGCCAATTCGATTACAAAACGAGGTAAGAATAAGGAAAAGGTAAATGAACAGGATTTGTTTTACCACATGTGTATTCGAGACCCACATAGCGCTGTAAGTATACCTTTTTGTGTGGGTTATTATTTATTGACTATGGTTAGGGGTATGAGGCGTGGTAGCATAATAGGAGGTGGTATATTTATTACTTTGATTGCTGAATATCTCGGTGTGGATAGAAGTCGGGGGGGGGGGGGGGATTATTAATGGCAGAACTAGAACCCCGCGATAGAATAGATTTGCGTGTTTATCATGGTGCTAAGGTCTTAAAGAAACGAAACAACGCGACGGCACGTTATGATGGCAGGCATCCACAGGTTGAGAGAGATCAACAGCAAGGTCAACCGGGAGGGGGTAATCCAATGACGGAAATGCAAATTTTTATGGCTCGACACGAGTATGAAATGGCTAGACAAAAAGCATTTCAAGATTGGCAGTATCATCAAAGCCAAATCATAAGTCATTGTACACACGTAGGTAGAGACTACATTCCTACCGTTATGCCCGAATTTGCTCCTTGGACTATAGAGAGCCGACCACCATCTCCTACATATGACCCGGCCCAAGCATTTTACAGTATCTATGGATACGCTTAGGACCCATACTGGAACCATCCTCCTCATCCGTAAT
The DNA here is from genome assembly GCF_046630445.1 of Rutidosis leptorrhynchoides. NCBI lineage: Eukaryota > Viridiplantae > Streptophyta > Magnoliopsida > Asterales > Asteraceae > Rutidosis > Rutidosis leptorrhynchoides. The sequence continues at coordinate 502,880,134 of NC_092335.1, forward strand.
TTTCTTATTTTATATTTTTGTTTATTTTATTGTAATGTTACTAATTCTTAATTTTCTTATTTCTTATTTCTTATTTCTTATTTTATTATTATAATAGCTTTTATAATTTTCTAACTTTATTAGATTTTAATAATTTTTGAATGTGGTGTGAAAACCCAACTTCAAAAATATGTATATATGTGTTTGTAGTTTATCTCATGTACAAAACAGGGTAAAATAGCGCATTTTCAAAGACTGGCATTAAGTTCAGCAAAAGCTATTAATTTAGATGACAAAACGAAAAACAAATGTGATGTAACAACAAGATGGAATGAATAAATGATATGCACCATTTATCATTCAGCAAACAAACGCCAATATGTTTGGAAACTTTGGTAAAATTTAATCATTTTTCTACGCTATTTACCCTCAATAATTTAAATTGTTACTGATTTCTTGCAAATGAGGGCATTGCAAGATCTTAAGTGTGGGAAGGGGTTAAATTCTTTCGGATTTTAAAAATTTTTAACTTAAACACTTGGTTACCATTAAAAATACTAGTAACGTAGTAGTTGTATTAGAATCTAGTGCTCTCTGATAACAAAGAACAGCCCTAGTCTTATATACTGACTACCAACTTCTAGTAAAATTTTTCAAAATTTTCAATTAAATGAACTCAAAATCATGTTTATACATATTTATGAACGATAAAACTAGGTGTTAATACCGAAATTATTGTTACCTCGGAAAGGACATAAATTGAGAAACAAACCAACATGTTAGAATTCATTTAAAATGGAATAGAGGACAATAAAAAGGCAAATAAAAGAAAATAAAAGCCAAGTGTGGGAAAATTTACCAAGTTATTTAAAACATAAGACACATATTTTTGTAACAAATAACTGAAGATACTTTTGTTTTGGACGATTTTAATCAGTTTTACCCGATTTACTGTAATATATTTGAAAGAAAGATGGATCTACACCATGAATCAATTCCATCGTTAAAAGGAAGTAAAGTCTTCCGAAAAAGAAATGCGCTTCTTGATTTAGGTCATGAAGTTGTCGTCCAGACCAGCTGTAGGTTGACGAAAAATCTAGAAAAGTCATCTCTAAAATCAGCAGGAAATCCACGGACCTCAGCATTAAACAGGGTCGCCAAGTGGTCAGGCTTATCCTAACCATGAGAGGATCTGTCTTGTAAAATGGGGAGGACGACGTGCAAATTAGCTTGATAAGACTAATGAATCAGACCCCCAGAAAAGATAATCTCCTTTAAAGATCAAAAATCAGCTTTTAAGACTGATATTACTCAATCCTTGAGATTGACCTTAAAAGATTGAGAATTACAAACTCATGGAATTCGATGATATCTAAACTCGAGCTTGAACGAGAAAATATTTTGATCAAAATTACAAACCGATTTGTTTTCTGAAAACCCATTTTCAATGTGTTCATTACCATTGAACGTAAAATCCTAGGAATTCACCTGGAATTCATTAGGTCACCTGAACCAAATCAGGTGTCAACCGTAAGAACAGTGGTTGCATAGCATGGTCAAAGACAGGACCTTATGCCAGACCGGAAAATTATAAGGGTGAGCTTTACTATTGCTCCTACAAAGGATAGTAATTGCGTCCTACACGTTATAGACCATAATTAAAAGCATGTCAGGGGACATTGCCTTAACAGTTGCTTGTTCAACGCTTTCCTTTACAACCGGACGGTAGTTTACCGAAAGGTAATATTCGGAGCAAGTATACTGGATGTGTTACTTTCCCAATACAAGGTTAGCAAGTGGGTGACACAAAACCACAAGTTTTGAGCTAAAATTTTCAAATCTGATGTAGTGACCCGAACTTTTCTATGTTTATATATATTAAATGAAATTGATATTTACATGATTAAGTGTTTCCAACATGTTAAACAATCAAACTTATTAAGACTTGATTAATTGGAATAGGTTTCATATAGACAAATGACCACCCAAGTTGACCGGTGATTCACGAACGTTAAAACTTGTAAAAACTATACGATGACATATATATGGTTATATATATATTTAACATGATTTTATTATAAGTATGTATCTCATTAGGTATTTTAACAACGAGTTATATACATAAAAATGAGACTATTAAATTAAGAAACTCGAAAACGATATATATAACGATTATCGTTATAACGTCTTACTAGGTACATATGAATCATATTAAGATATTGATACACTTGGTTAATTATGTTAAATGATAAGTAAACGTATCATTAAGTGTATTAACAATGAACTACATATGTAAAAATAAGACTACTAACTTAATGATTTCGAAACGAGATATATATGTAACGATTATCGTTGTAACGACATTTAACTGTATATATATCATACTAAGATATATTATATATCATAATATCATGATAATATAACAATTTAACATCTCATTTGATATAATAAACAATGGGTTAACAACATTTAACAAGATCGTTAACCTAAAGGTTTTAAAACAACATTTACATGTAACGACTAACGATGACTTAACGACTCAGTTAAAATGTATATACATGTAGTGTTTTAATATGTATTCATACACTTTTGAAAGACTTCAAGACACTTATCAAAATACTTCTACTTAACAAAAATGCTTACAATTACATCCTCGTTCAGTTTCATCAACAAATCTACTCGTATGCACCCGTATTCGTACTCGTACAATACACAGCTTTTAGATGTATGTACTATTGGTATATACACTCCAATGATAAGCTCTTAGCAGCCCATGTGAGTCACCTAACACATGTGGGAACCATCATTTGGCAACTAGCATGAAATATCTCATAAAATTACAAAAATATGAGTAATCATTCATGACTTATTTACATGAAAACAAAATTACATATCCTTTATATCTAATCCATACACCAACGACCAAAAACACCTACAAACACTTTCATTCTTCAATTTTATTCATGTAATTGATCTCTCTCAAGTTCTATCTTCAAGTTCTAAGTGTTCTTCATAAATTCCAAAAGTTCTAGTTTCATAAAATCAAGAATACTTCCAAGATTGCAAGTTTACTTCCAAGTTTTCTAAATCCATTCCAAGTAATCATCCAAGATCAAGAAACCTTACTTACAGTAGGCTATCTTTCTAATATAAGGTAATAATCATATTCAAACTTTAATTCAATTCCTATAACTATAACAATCTTATTTCGAGTGGAAATCTTACTTGAAATTGTTTTCGTGTTATGATTCTGCTTCAAGAACTTTCAAGCCATCCAAGGATCCTTTGAAGCTAGATCCATTTTTTTCATTTCCAGTAGGTTTATCCAAGGAACTTGAGGTAGTAATGATGTTCATAACATCATTCGATTCATACATAAAAAGCTGTCTTATTCAACGTTATAAACTTGTAATCACTAGAATATAGTTTAGTTAATTCTAAACTTGTTCGCAAATAAAGTTAATCCTTCTAACTAGACTTTTAAAATTAACTAAACACATATTCTATATCTATATGATATGCTAACTTAATGATTTAAAACCCGGAAACAAGATAAACACCATAAAACTGGATATACGCCGTCGTAGTAAAACCGGGGGCTGTTTTGGTTGGGATAATTAAAAGCTAAGAAGAACTTTGATTTAAAAGCTATACTTCTGAAAAATTATTTTTCTTATGAACATGAAACTATATCCAAAAATTATGGTTAAACTCAAAGTGAAAGTATGTTTTTCAAAATGGTCATCAAGATGTCGTTCTTTCGACGGAAATGACTACCTCTTTCAAAAATGACTTGTAACTTATATTTCTGACTATAAACTTATACTTTTTCTATTTAGATTCATAAATTTAAGTTCAATACGAAACCGTGACCACTAGAATCACTCAAAACGGATTAGAAACGAAGAAATGACGAGTAAAACAAGATTGATAAAAACTACTCATTTTACCTACGTGAAAGTTAGTAATAAATCTATTTCAACCATAACCTAATCAACTTATATTGTATATTATGTAATCTTGAGATACCGTAGACACGTATACAATGTTTCGACCTATCATGTCGACCCATCTATATATATATTGCGGAACAACCATAGACACTCTATATGTGAATGTTGGAGTTAGCTATACAGGGTTGAGGTTGATTCCAAAATATATATATAGTTTGAGTTGTGATCAATACTGAGATACGTATACACTGGGTCGTGGATTGATTCAAGATAATATTTATCGATTTATTTCTGTACATCTAACTGTGGACAACTAGTTGTAGGTTACTAACGAGGACAGCTGACTTAATAAACTTAAAACATCAAAATGTATTAAAAGTATTGTAAATATATTTTGAACATACTTTGATATATATGTATATATATTGTTATAGGTTCGTGAATCAACCAGTGGCCAAGTCTTACTTCCCGACGAAGTAAAAATCTGTGAAAGTGAGTTATAGTCCCACTTTTAAAATCTAATATTTTTGGGATGAGAATACATGCAGGTTTTATAAATGATTTACAAAATAGACACAAGTACGTGAAACTATATTCTATGGTTGAATTATCGAAATCGAATATGCCCCTTTTTATTAAGTCTGGTAATCTAAGAATTAGGGAACAGACACCCTAATTGACACGAATCCTAAAGATAGATCTATTGGGCCTAACAAACCCCATCCAAAGTACCGGATGCTTTAGTACTTCGAAATTTATATCATATCCGAAAGGTGTCCCGGAATGATGGGGATATTCTTATATATGCATCTTGTTAATGTCGGTTATCAGGTGTTCACCATATGAATGATTTTTATCTCTATGTATGGGATGTGTATTGAAATATGAAATCTTGTGGTCTATTGTTACGATTTGATATATATAGGTTAAACCTATAACTCACCAACATTTTTGTCGACGTTTAAAGCATGTTTATTCTCAGGTGAATACTAAGAGCTTCCGCTGTTGCATACTAAAATAAGGACAAGATTTGGAGTCCATGTTTGTATGATATTGTGTAAAAACTGCATTTAAGAAACTGATTTCGATGTAACATATTTGTATTGTAAACCATTATGTAATGGTCGTGTGTAAACAGGATATTTTAGATTATCATTATTTGATAATCTACGTAAAGTTTTTTTAAACCGTTATTTATGAAATAAAGGTTATGGTTTGTTTTAAAAATGAATGCAGTCTTTGAAAAAAACGTCTCATATAGAGGTCAAAACCTCGCAACGAAATCAATTAATATGGAACGTTTTTAATCAATAAGAACGGGACATTTCATCTGAAACCCACCAAACCCACAAAAATATTTTGCAAACACCGGTGAAGGGTTATTCCGGAAAACTTATCTAGGGTAAAAGCTAGATTTAATTTTCAAAAGATCAAATGTTTTCATAAAGATCCAATTTCCTTAAAGGATCTAAATTTTATAGTCATGTGGGACTTTAAACCATAACGTTACTACCATTGTTTATACCGCCATATAGAAATCACTGATGTACAAAGTGTGAAGAATAAAGAAGTGATTCTAGTATTTCAAGACTATATTGCTTGAGGACAAGCAACGCTCAAGTGTGAGAATATTTGATAATGCTAAAAACGAACATATATTTCATAGCATTATCCCTCAAGAAAGACAAGCTTTTAGTTGCAATTGTTCTATTTACAAGTAATATTCGTTTAAATAATAAAAGGTGAAGACAAAAGACAGATTCGACGAATTGAAGACGCAAACGACCAAAAAGCTTAAAAGTACAAAATATAATCAAAGTGGTTCCAATTATTGATGAGAAACGTCTCAAAATTACAAGAGTACAAGACGCAAAACACAAAGTACAAGATATTAAATTATACGCAAGGACGTTCGAAAATCCAGAACCGGGACCAGAGTCAACTCTCAACGCTCGACGCAACGGACTAAAAATTACAAGTCAACTATGCACATGAATATAATATAATATATAATTAATTCTTAAAATTAATATATATATATATATATATATATATATATATATATATATATATATATATATATATATATATATATATATATATATATATATATATATAATATTATAAAACCGTCGGCAAGCTAGGAGCCAAGCTTGTGTGAGCTGGAATCCACAGCACCGCACTCGCGGAGCTTATAAAGGCAAGTGCGGAGGTCAAATAGTAAACGTGGGCCTATAAAAGGCCGAGCATTCGGCCGATTTTTACACATCTTTTTTCTTCT